>NC_051157.2:206388559-206524675 GCF_013339745.2 Dermacentor silvarum | reverse complement strand
AAAGAGATGCAGCGCTATCTACGCTTTTCTTTTTACTTTCCATGACAGTGAAGAAAAAAGACCTTTGTCAGAAGTGGGATTCGAACCAACGCCCGGAAGACCGGACTGCGACCTGAACCTTAGACCGCCTCGGGCCATCCTGACTTTTTTTTTATTACCTGTTTCTCTTACAGGGCATAGGAACACGAAACATGAAAGGTAAATGAACACGTGGACCGGCCTTGGTCCGGTTGTGTTCACATTAAAATTTCTTCAAGTTACACAGTTCATCCAGCAGAGGCAACCAGGCAGGAGGCTCTGGTTGCGCCTTGTACAATTCGCGCATATAATCCATGTTCGCGATGAAGTTTTCCCTGACAGGACGTGTGTGAAGGGTCGGCATTACGGACCGCCATTCTCGTCTGCCATATGCTGTGTATTCCTATTAACATAACATGTCGTATGGGACTCCGTCTTCATTGTCCACGCACAGAAAACGGATGCCGTAACTTGTGATGGGTAGGTCTTTTTCAATGTGCGCTGAAGGATGTCCCAATGGAAGACGGCGTCCCAGCAGTAAATAAACACGTGTTCCACAGTTTCGGGCTTCTTACACAATAGACAATTCGTCGTCCATAGAGGACGTAGAGGCCTTTTATCGGCTAACCACTGCTTTAACTGGGAGCGTCCCAGAGTGAAGTTAAAGAGAAAGTTTTTGTTCCCGGTTTTACGTTCATCCTTTTAACCCTTCTTAACACGTCCTGTCCGGGTCCGACATTGAATAAAGATCTGTATCGCGGCGTTGGTAACAAGCATTCAATGAGGTCTTTGTAAAGTCTTTTCCGTTTTACAGAGGACAAGTACTCTAGTGAAAAACGTACTTTGAGAAAATTAAAAGATTGTACAACTTCACGCAGATACCCTGACACACATTGATACATGTTATTCGACGACACAACAAATTCTGGAACGTGGGAGCACAGTCTTAATTTTATTACACTTTGCAAAAATTCGTTTCTTTGGTCGCGAAGAAAAATAAAGCGAGACACAAGTTGCCTAATAAACAAGTGACACAAACCCAAGCCTCCGTTTCGGGCCGATAGGAACAAATTTGAGCGACTTGTTCGCTCCCACGTCGATTTCCATACAAACACAGCAAAAATCCTGTGAAATTTCTGCACATTCACGCGTGACATACAATGACTTGGCACACATACCATATTTTGGATATCAAAAATAGGTTGCATACAGACGCCCGTGCAAAAATAGAGAGTTCACGCCCTCCCCAGGCGTTTGTTTTTTGTCGAGTTGTTTCTGCTTCGTCTTTCCAGTAGTCGTTGTTGTCACGATAGACCTGAAGTGGTACCCCAAGGTACTTTAGCGGGCGGGTTTCCCATCTTACATTTACGTATACATCAGGTCTCATATCCCAATTACCATACCAAAATGCAGTTGTTTTGTCCCAATTAATCATACTACCTGTCATGGAACAAAATTGCTTGACCGTGTGGACAACTTCACATATGCTCTGCCTATCTTGACAGAGTACAGCCACGTCATCGGCATATGCTAGAATCTTTACTTCGGTGTTCTGTAATCTAAATCCATGCACATTTGAATTATGAATAATTGATAAACACAAGGGTTCTAGGTACATGGCAAAAAGTAAGGCTGATGCCGGACATCCTTGTCTGATAGAACTGAGTATCTCAATTTCTTCACTGAGCACCCTGTTAACTACCAGGCGTGTTACGCATCGCGAGTATGCCATCTTTAATCCATCAAGAAGCACACTTCCTACTTGCACATGTTCCAACACACTGAACAACACTTCATGGGAAACACGGTCAAAAGCTTTCTGTAGATCTAATTGCATCATTGTGATCCGGTCTCCAAAGTCATCACAAATCTCTAAGACACTTCTTACTATGTGTATATTTGTCGTAATGCTACGACCTCTTATGCCACATGTCTGGTGCGGTCCTACAATGTCTTGAATGACATTCTGCAGTCTCCTGGCCAACACCTTCATGAAAATTTTGTAATCCGTGTTGAATAGGCTAATGGGCCGATACGACGTCACAGACTGGAGTTTGGTGCTATCATCTGTTTTGGGGATTAAAACAGTGTGCGCCTCAGTGAACGAGCGTGGTAGTCTTTTCTTTTATAACCATCTTCGATAACTTCGAACAGCGCGCGTGCGATCTCTTCTTTAAACATTTTATAGAATTCTGCTCCTATTCCATCTGGACCAGGCGTCTTTCCAGTGCTTAAGTCATCAATAGCTTTTTAATCTCCTGTACGCTGATAGGAGCCTCCAAACTTTTTTTTCGTTTCAATCGTCAAACTTGGGCACGAAAGAAAGGAATTCGCCACTAATCCACTCGCCATCGACAAACGCTTTCCAAGCAATTCGCGATAGTGTTCAACAAATGCTTCCCTTATCTGACTTTTTTCTTTCGTCAATGTGCCATTGTACACTATTTCCTTAACTTCTTTCTTTCTGCATATAGCTTTTCATCACCTAGTGCCCGTTTTGTAGTGTCTCGCCCATCCAAAGCTTTTCTGTTCTTGACCTAATAATAGCACCTCTGTATTTCTCTTTATCTAAAATTCGAGTTTGTTTTTTGTATTTTTGATTTCCTAGGTGAACGTGCCCGGTTTCGCATTCTCTTCCTTTAAAAGTGCTTGCAGTTGCAACTGCAAATTCTTCTCGCCTTGTTTCTTCTCAAATTAAGCTTCGTCGTTCGTTCTATAGCACTTAGTTTAACATTTTGTTTGAAAGTTTCCCATCGTTCTTCCCAGTCATCTTTTTCATCTTCATACATCATCGTTAACGCTTCTGTTACTTTTTAGTAAACGTTTCATCTTTCAGGATGCTATGATTTAACTTCCAAAGGTTCCAGTTGAACTTCGTCGTTTTTTTCCTTCTTTCCAAGCGTGAATCTCACCAAACAGTGGTCGCTAAACGACACTGGTGTAACCAAGTATTCATCACAGCACATCACAAGGTCAAGTGGAATGTAGGCTCTATCTAAATGCGCGTGACTTTGACCCTGAAAATGTGTGAACTGGGCCCTGCCATTAGACATGCAGAGGGCCACATCTTCTAGTCCATTCTCTGCAATCAGTTCACTCAAAATCAACGCGCTTTGTTCGCGGATATTTACACGCTTGGAGCGGTCCTCCATTGCGCACACACAGTTAAAGTCACCCATAAATATCACATGTCTACTACAATCAAGAAAACCACTAATTTCTTCAAAGAAAGCTTTCCTTTCGTTCTCGCGGTTCGGGGCATACAAGCAAATCACGCGCCATTCAAAATTCAGTAGCGAGAAATCACATACTACGAATCGTCCGCTATCACTGCTTCTCATATTTGTCTCCACAGCACCAATAGACTTTTTTACGAAAATGGCACACCCTCCCGACAAGCCATTGGAATGTGATACACAAATATTATACGTGGTGCGAAAAGGCAGAACCATTCGATCAGTTTCCTCCTGCCTCTCTACTTTCGTTTCTTGCACGGCAATCACATCTAAATCGTGTTCTGCAAACAGTCTGCTTAATTGGTACTGACGTCTTCTAGCAGCTAACCCGCGCACATTTAGAGTGGCGAAACGAACTGCTCTCTCAAGTCTAATAGCCATTTTTTTTGTTAAAAAAAGGATGAGCTCACCAAAAACAAGGTGTGCCCCGATTTTCGGGTACACACGTAGTGCGTTAGCTGTGTTGTCAAGTGGGCGGCTGAGCCGCCCTCTTCTCCCCCTCCTTGACGTTTGGCTTTGCAGTGGGCCGCGGCCGGCGACTAGTTGCCGCTTTCGCCGGAGGTTCACTGCTGCTGGCGTCCTTTGACTCTTCACCGCCGTCGTCTCGTGGTCTCTTTACCACCGCACTATTTTCTTGTGCTTCACGGCAATCCATGAAATCCTCTTCGGGAGGCTTTGGTGAACTTCCGCTGCCTCAGTGTTTGCACTTGTTTTATTGGTGGCATCCTCGGTGACATTGGAGTCCGTACTCTTCGTCTTCGCTTGAATTGGAATTTGCACATGTGCAGTGATTTTCAAACTTTCCTCAGTTTTCGGTGGCTCATTTTCTTGGGTGCTTGTCTCTTGTGCCCCTGAAATTGCTGCTGGACTCACACATTCTTCTGCTTCGGCTTCGTCCATGGTGAGCTCGGATTTCTTCGTGCTCACCGTGGTCATGGCAGCTGCAGCATACGTCCTCGAGCAGTTTTCTACGGTATGGCCAAAGCGTTTGCAGACGTTGCATCGCGGGACGCGGCAATCCTTTCTGATGTGGCCAATTTGCTGGCAGCGCAAACACCTTGGTGCTCTTCCGGGCACCACGACAAGGGCGAGCTCGCCTCCAACAGGAAGCTGATGTGGTAAATCGTCCAACGTTACGTCGGCCTTCAGTCGCACCACAACTGTACGTGTCATGGTGCTCTGCTGGCTGTAGCCGTCAATTCGCCATTTATCCAGTCCTATTTCCATGACCGTTCCGTAGGGGCTCAGCGCGTTTCGCACATCTTCTTCGCGTACGTGGTAGAGCAACCAGTGAAGCTTCAGACGGACGTCGTGGTGGCTTGGATCAATTACGATGCATCGCCGGCCCTTCACCGTCAATTCCGGATCACCCAAAAACTTCTTCGCGCCTTCAGCGGTCTTGCAGGTAACCGCCCACACATGGTTCATTTGATAGGCGCCAAGCGCAAGAACTTCGGTGGGCGGGACACGTTGAAACAGTGGTTCACGGAAATCTTCTGCACGGTACGGTCTTCCTTTTATATCAGCATGTAGAAAAACAATATTTTGGACAACATACCCAGTTGGCAGAGGGGGCAAAATGACTGCATAATCCTGCGACACTTCATTCCTGGTACCGCGGCTTAACTGGGCCGCTACATCCGCTCCAACGGAGCTCATGATAGACACGTCCGTAGGCTTTCGCGGCCGGAAGTGGAATCCCCTCGGCCATCCTGACGGGACACGACAACAGATGAAAGTGGTGCAGAGCCAATCGTAATTTAGCGTTGTTTATTTACAAAAGAGGAAAAGAAAGAGGTGCAGCGCTACCTACGCTTTTCTTTTTACTTTCCATGACAGTGAAGAAAAAAGAACCCTTGTCAGAAGTGGGATTCGAACCCATGCACGGTAGACCGGACTGCGACCTGAACGCAGCGCCTTAGACCGCTCGGCCATCCTGACGGGACACGACAACAGATGAAAGTGGTGCAGAGCCAATCGTAATTTAGCGTTGTTTATTTACAAAAGAGGAAAAGAAAGAGGTGCAGCGCTATCTACGCTTTTCTTTTTACTTTCCATGACAGTGAAGTAAAAGGAACCCTTGTCAGAAGTGGGATTCGAACCCACGCCCGGAATACCGGATGGCGACCTGAACGCGCCTTAGACCGCTCGGCCATCCTGACGGGACACGACAACAGATGAAAGTGGTGCAGAGCCAATCGTAATTTAGCGTTGTTTATTTACAAAAGAGGAAAAGAAAGAGGTGCAGCGCTATCTACGCTTTTCTTTTTACTTTCCATGACAGTGAAAAAAAGAACCCTTGTCAGAAGTGGGATTCGAACCCACGCCCGGAAGACCGGACTGCGACCTGAACGCAGCGCCTTAGACCGCTCGGCCATCCTGACGGGACACGACAACAGATGAAAGTGGTGCAGAGCCAATCGTAATTTAGCGTTGTTTATTTACAAAAGAGGAAAAGAAAGAGGTGCAGCGCTATCTACGCTTTTCTTTTTACTTTCCATGACAGTGAAGAAAAAAGAACCCTTGTCAGAAGTGGGATTCGAACCCACGCCCGGAAGACCGGACTGCGACCTGAACGCCTTACACCGCTCGGCCATCTTGACGGGACACGACAACAGATGAAAGTGGTACAGAGCCAATCGTAATTTAGCGTTGTTTATTTAGAAAAGAGGAAAAGAAAGAGGTGCAGCGCTATCTACGCTTTTCTTTTTACTTTCCATGGCAGTGAAAAAAGAAGCCATGTCAGAAGTGGGATTCGAACCCACGTCCGGAAGACCGGACTGCGACCTGAACACAGCGCCTTAGACCGCTCGGCCATCCTGACGGGACACAACAACAGATGAAAGTGGTACAGAGCCAATCGTAATTTAGCGTTGTTTATTTACAAAAGAGGAAAAGAAAGAGGTGCAGCGCTATCTACGCTTTTCTTTTTACTTTCCATGACAGTGAAAAAAGAAGCCATGTCAGAAGTGGGATTTGAACCCACGCCCGGAAGACCGGACTGCGACCTGAACGCAGCGACTTAGACCGCTCGGCCATCCTGACGGGACACGATAACAGATGAAAGTGGTACAAAGCCAATCGTAATTTAGCGTTGTTTATTTACAAAAGAGGAAAAGAAAGAGGTGCAGCGCTATCTACGCTTTTCTTTTTACTTTCCATGACAGTGAAAAAAAAGAACCCTTGTCAGAAGTGGGATTCGAACCCACGCCCGGAAGACCGGACTGCGACCTGAACGCAGCGCCTTGGACCGCTCGGCCATCCTGACGGGACACGGCAACAGATGAAAGTGGCAGAGAGTCAATCGTAATTTAGCGTTGTTTATTCACTAAAGAGGAAAAGAAAGAGGTGCCGCGCTATCTACGCTTTTCTTTTTACATTCGATGACAGTGAAAAAAAGAACCCTTGTCAGAAGTGGGATTCGAATCCACGCCCGGAAGACCGGACTGCGACCTGAACGCAGCGCCTTGGACCGCTCGGCCATCCTGACGGGACACGGCAACAGATGAAAGTGGCAGAGAGTCAATCGTAATTTAGCGTTGTTTATTCACAAAAGAGGAAAAGAAAGAGGTGCCGCGCTATCTACGCTTTTCTTTTTACTTTCCATGACAGTGAAAAAAAAGAACCCTTGTCAGAAGTGGGATTCGAAGCCCACGCCCGGAAGACCGGACTGCGACCTGAACGCAGCGCCTTGGACCGCTCGGCCATCCTGACGGGACACGGCAACAGATGAAAGTGGCAGAGAGTCAATCGTAATTTAGCGTTGTTTATTCACAAAAGAGGAAAAGAAAGAGGTGCCGCGCTATCTACGCTTTTCTTTTTACTTTCCATGACAGTGAAAAAAAAGAACCCTTGTCAGAAGTGGGATTCGAACCCACGCCCGGAAGACCGCACTGCGACCTGAACGCAGCGCCTTGGACCGCTCGGCCATCCTGACGGGACACGGCAACAGATGAAAGTGGTACAGAGCCAATCGTAATTTAGCGTTGTTTATTCACAAAAGAGGAAAAGAAAGAGGTGCCGCGCTATCTACGCTTTTCTTTTTACTTTCCATGACAGTGAAAAAAAGAACCCTTGTCAGAAGTGGGATTCGAACCCACGCCCGGAAGACCGGACTGCGACCTGAACGCAGCGCCTTGGACCGCTCGGCCATCCTGACTTTTTTTTTTCTTTATTACCGGTAAGCAGCGGTACATAAGAATACCAACATAACTAAGATATGTACAAACACAGATGGACTTCACATCTGTTAAGTATAAATAATAAGCACATGCAGCCTGTCATATTGTAACAGGCTTTGTTCAGAATTCCTTAAGATTGGCCAGGGGTTCCATCCTGGCCATCCAAGGTGGGGGACACTCTTGTGTTGCAACCACATCAAGAAAACGTCTTATTTGTTCCCGAAAATACACACGGGCTGGTCTTCTATCGGGATCGCAATAGAAGCCTGCCATGCGGGAGCGCCATATACAGTAGAGGCCAGTCAGCATAATCTGATCAAACGGTGTTCCGTCATCGTCGTCTATCGGCAAAAATCTGATGCCATGTGGGTCAAGAGGAAATTCTTTCTTTATTGTGCGCTGTAAAACATCCCATAAGTATACTCCTTCCCAGCAGTGTAAAAAAACATGGTCTATGGTTTCAGGTTGTTTGCAAATTATACACTGTGAGCCCCAGGGCATGTAAAAGCCTCTTTCTTCTAGGAACGTTGCAACTGAAAGTGTACCTGTGTGTAGTTTGAAAAAGAAACTTTTCATACCTGGCGGTACCTGCATTCGTTTGACGCGTTTAAAAACATTCTGGCCTGGGCCTCGACTGTATATGGTTCTGTACAGAGGCGGGGGAAAAAGGCTGTCCATTATATCGTTGCGCAGCTTTTTCCTTGAGACATTAAACAAATATTCTTTCGAATACCGTACAGCAAGGAAACGAACACTGAATACAATTTCCCTGTAAAAACCAAACACTGCTGCTGGCACACCTTGGGAGCATACAATCAACTCTGGCAACAAGTGCGCGAGTCTAACTCTACAGACTGTTTGCAAAAAAGGATCATCGTTGTTCCGAAAGAAAATAAAACGTCCAACAAGTTGCCTAACAAACAGGTGGGCCAGCCCTAATCCTCCATCTTTCACCCGTCTGAACAAATTATTGCGACAACATCTCTCCCATCCGGAACCCCACACAAACACGGCAAAAACTCTGTGGAATTTCTGCACATTGACCCTGTTACAGAAAATGAATTGCATGACATACCATAGCTTAGCGACGAAAAACAAGTTGCATACAGTAGCCCTGGCAAATACTGAAAGGTATTTGGCCTTCCACGCCTCAGCCTTCTCTTTAGCACTTTTAAGCTGGTCCTGCCAGTACTCGTCACTCTGTTTGTAAGCTTCGAGTGGTGCGCCTAAGTACCTTACTGGCGTTGCTGACCACTTGACATTCGCATATAAAGCAGGAGCCTCAGGCCACTCTCCATGCCAAATACCGAGGCACTTGCTCCAGTTTACTCTACTACCTGTGATTTCACCGAAGTTTTTCACAACATTTATCGTCTGTAATATGCTCTCCTTGTCCTTGCAACACACGGCTACGTCGTCAGCATAGGCCAGGAGTTTGACTTCTGACGCTTGCATCGTAAACCCATGAATACATTTGTTCTCAATGACTGCCAAACACAAACTCTCCAGATAAATACAGAACAAAAGTGGGCTGGCTGGGCAGCCTTGACGCACGGAACGTTGAATGCTGATGGGGGCCCCCAATGTCTTGTTAATTATAAGCTTAGTAGTGCCGTTCCGGTACGCCATGGCTACCCCGTCAGTAATTATGGACCCGACATTTATATGCTTAAGAATGGCAAATAAAATACTGTGAGCAACACAGTCAAAAGCTTTCTCCAAGTCAAGTTGAAGAATCGCAACTCGTGCCCTTAAGGCGTCACAACATTCCAAAATCGATCTCATTATGTGTACGTTCGTGTTAATGCTTCGTCCTTTGATTCCGCATGTTTGGTGCCGACCTACTATGGTTTCCATTACTGTTTGTAACCTGTCTGCGATTATCTTCATGAATATTTTGTAATCACTGTTGGTAAGTGATATTGGTCTGTACGACGTTACATGTTTCAGTTTCGCAGGCTGGTCAGTCTTAGGGATTAGTACAGTGTGCGCTTGCCCGAAAGAAAGTGGCAATGCGTTTACTTCATACGCTTCGTTAAACACGTCAGCGAGTAGAGGCGATAGATCTGATTTAAACAGTTTATAAAAATCGGCACAAAGGCCATCCGGACCGGGTGATTTTCCGGCTTTTAAATCTTCAATTGCTTGTTCAACTTCATGAGTTGATATCGGTGCCTCGAGCCTGTTCTTCGTCTCGTCGCTGAGTTGCGGCATACGCCCCAAAAACGCAGCTCTAAAGGCGTCTACGGTCAACAGTTCTCGATGCAAAAAGTTCTTGGAAGTGCTTGAAAAACGCTTGTGCTATCTCCTCACCGTCAGTTATTTCATTACTATCTACTTCAATAGTATCTATGTGATTGCGCCGCGCATGCGTCTTCTCCAGACCTAGCGCGCGTTTAGTTGGCGTTTCATCTGCTGTCAATGCCTCTGCCCTTGCGCGTATAATCGCTCCTCGATATCGTTCTTCATCGCATAGCTCCAATTTCGCTTTGATGCTGCGTAAATCGTCCTTGTATGCGCCCGGCTGGCTGCACTCTAAGGCCGTTAATTTTTCCAACACTGCCCTTAGTTCTTTCTCTTTAGCTCTTTCTTCGTACTTTATTTTACAGGATCGGTCGATGGCGGTTAACTTAATTCGTTGTTTAAAAATTTCCCATTTTTCAGTGATTTGCGCCACTTTGTTGTTTTCTACTTCCTTCAAGTGTTCTTGTACGTTGCATAGAAAAGACTCGTCCTTTAACAATTTCGGAATTCATTTTCCACATTTCCCACGTGAAAGTGTTGCCTTTCCTTTGCGTCCAACGCATGTCTTGACCAAACAGTGGTCGGTGAATGAAACAGGTATGACATCGTAGCTTCGACATATGGGTATAACAGTCTAGTGTCACGTATATCCTGTCAAGACGAGCGTGACTATTGCCTTGGAAGTGCGTGTATTGAACCTGGCGTGTTCCGACTAGGCAATCAGCCACGTCGTCCAAGTCACACTCGGCTAATAGTTCAGTGAGGACATGACAGCTTTTATCATTTGTTCTCTTGCCTGTTCTATCTCGATCAGCTGAGTACACAATTAAAATCTCCCATAATAATGACCTTTCTATGCGCGCATATCTGCGCCTTTAACGCTGAAAAAAACTTCTTGCGTTCATCGCATATATTGGGTGCATATATACATATCACCCGCCAAGAATCATCACCAACAGCAAAGTCGCAGTACACTAGTCTGCCAGAAGGCACGAAAAATAATTTTCGATGAATAGCCCGGGCAGCTTCTTAATAAATAAAATAACACCTGCTGACGCTCCTTTGGCATGGCTCACTACCGCGTAATACGAAGGCGTAAACCTTAGCACCATGCCCGGGTCTCCTCCTCCCCTTCGACTTTTGTCTCCTGCACGGCTAGAACATCGAGGTCTTGGTCCACCATCATCCGGTACACTTGGCTTTGTTTACGCTTGGCGGCCAGACCTCTCACGTTTAGCGTGCCCATGCTAAGCGTCGGGTTGGTTGCCATTGCTATACTACGGGAAAGAGAGAAAGGCCCGGAGGCACCGTGCTCACCGCAACGTCTAGCCAGCGGCTAGACGCCCCCGGGACCGTCCGGCGGTCTGGCATGGTCCGTAGTCGGTGGTGGCTTGTCGCCCTCCTTCCTGTCCCGAGATATGTTTGGACAGGGCTTGAAGCTGCTCCTTCTTATCATAGTTGACTTTGCAGGCGGCCCGTCGGCGTGATTCTTCAGAGTTGCTTTGCCGTCGGTGGCGTCTAGCGGCCTTTTGAAGGGAGTGTTGCCGCTCACATCCATAGCGTCGCTGTCTGGGGCCGGGTCACCACTTTCTGCCACGTACGCGGTATCATCGGATACAAGGCAGTTTTCACTGCCTTTCTCCAGTTCTTCAGGAGGACCTGATGGCTCGTCTTTCTTTTGAGGAGTAGCAAGTACTTCTTCCGTACCTCCCTCTGTTTTTGTTGTCGCCTCCGCATTGTTGGCGCTCTCCTGGTCACCCGCCCCGTTGGCGGCGTCCTCGGCTTCAGCAGCATCCATCCTCATCTCTGCGGTGACTTCGCTTGCTGGTGGCCCAACGGCTGTAGCGTACGTGCGTACACACTGATCTTCAGTGTGGCCAAAATTACGGCATCGCGAGCGTCGCGGCACCTTGCACTCGCGACGGACATGCCCGAAACCCTTGCATCGTAGGCACTGCATCGGCCGTCCAGGCACCACGACAAGGGCCAGTTCACCTGCAACTCGGATTTGGTGCGGAAGGTCGTCAACTTTCATTCCGCTCTTCAGTTTCAGAAGAACAGTTCGTGGAGACGTTGAATCCTTATCTCCGACGCCTTTACGTCTTCGTCCTCCACCCAGACGCGCCATCGTCGACGACTCTCGTTGAGCGTCACTTCGAGAAGGTGACCGCCCAAACAATGACCTTGCCAAAGGCTGCCAGCCGCTGTCTTTACATCTTCGTCTTCCACCCAGTACAGCAACCAATGAAGGCGCAGAATCGCTCGGCCACACTACCACTGTTCTCCTGCCGAGTGACTGTTGGCTTTTTGCCGAAGAGCGCACGTAAAAAAAAAGTGAACACAATATTGCAGCGGGGTGGGATTTGAGGGTCGCCACACTACCACGCAGAGTGACTACGACACAATATGGCAGTGGTGGGATTCGAACCCACGCCCTGGTAGACCGCTTAAACCACGTTCTCCTTGAGTCGTCGGCCACGCTCTGTTTGCCGAGTGAAGTCGTGTGCGCTTTTTGCCGAAGAGCGCACGTAAAAAAAAGTGACACAATATGGCAGCGGTGGGATTCGAACCCACGCCTCCGAGGAGACTGGTGCCTTAAACCAGCGCCTTAGACCGCTCGGCAACACTACCACTGTTCTCCTGCCGAGTGACAGTCGTGTGCGCTTTTTGCCGAAGAGCGCACGTAAAAAAAAGTGACACAATATGGCAGCGGTGGGATTCGAACCCACGCCTCCGAGGAGACTGGTGCCTTAAACCAGCGCCTTAGACCGCTCGGCCACACTACCACTGTTCTCCTGCAGAGTGACGGTCGCGTGCGCTTTTTGCCGAAGAGCGCACGTAAAAAAAGTGACACAATATGGCAGCGGTGGGATTCGAACCCACGCCTCCGAGGAGACTGGTGCCTTAAACCAGCGCCTTAGACCGCTCGGCCACGCTACCACTGTTCTCGTGCCGAGTGACGGTCGCGTGCGCTTTTTGCCGAAGAGCGCACGTAGAAAAAAAAAATGTGGTTGATCCCTCTTATATAGGAATCGGTATAGAACACGAAAGTGAAACGTGTCTTCACAGAAGTAGTGTAATGTTTATTGCACATTGATATATAATGTCTATTGGTGTTTTGTGGCTAAAGCGCCCTTAGGCGTTGATGCACCCACGCTGACGCCTGGTGGCACGTCTCCTCCATCACGACTACCAACGTCGATGACCATGAGCAACCGTCGTGCATATGGAAGCTGCACTACGCTGCACACGCTAGCACAACGCGAAAGACGAAGCACGTAACTGACACACTAATACAACGCGCAAGACAAAGCACGTAACTGAATCGTCACCGAGTCAAATCAGCGCGTACAGCGCGTCGTAATTGCAGCCTCCGCGATCAACTTCAGAAACATTTTCAGAGCTAATTGCGGAGGCCACGCTCCGCTGTGCTGAGTACGGTGAACGCCACCTAGGTGGCGTTGGTAGTGCTTCTTGATGCCAGCGTCCCTTCGAATGCTGGCATCGAGGCGTCGTAGTACTGAGACCACCGAAGCGTTCACTGTCGGTGCGCGTTAAGGCCGGAATACATGGAGCGAATAACCGGCGTCCGAGCGAAGAACTTCGTCGGGCGGCGAACGTCCGACGGCCGGCGTCAAGAAATTTGCCGTCCGCAGCCGATCTGCCTGTCCAAACATTTTCGTCGGGCGAACGCCGCCGCCGGAAGCGTCTAGCGCGCAGCGGTGGACGACAGCGATTCAGGAGGCACTAGTTCCGGTCGCAATGCATGCTGGTGTTTCGCGCGCGCGCGCCTTTTCGCGTCGTCTGCAATCGCGTTGGTGTTGCCGTGTCTGCATGTCTCTGCACCGATTGAGTAGTTCCTAGTATGATCTCTCAGGAATCGCGTTGTATTTGTACATCCCATATCCGCTGATCTGCGAGGAAACAGACAAGCAGTGCAAGCTCTCTACAACAACCTTCAACAGAAATCTTCTGATCTCAGAGGCCACATGCTGTCGTCATGCCTATCTCCCGACTTCCCCGATAGATGGCGTTGGCATCGGATATTTCTTTCGCTAGGCTTAGACGCGTTCGAAACGAGAAGCGATCTCGAAAACTACTCAAGGTTATCCATAATACTCTGTCGTCGAAGCGGCCTGAGACTAAGCGAAAGCCGTTTACGCAGTCATTTGCTTCCAACTAAGTGAATTCTACAAGGACAACGCCAAATTCAGTTCGAAGCGGGCGGCCGGGACCGCCGCCAACACGGCGGCCAACGCGCGGCGGCGTTCGCCGCATGTATTGCAACACAGCAAACATCCTGCGTCGTGTCGCCGCGTCGTTACTTGACGCGTGAAGTTCGTCGAGAAAGTTCGCTCCATGTATCCCGGGCTTTAGTGTCATAATGCAGTACTTCTCTTTTCTGCTCATAGGCGGCGGCACCGCCCCGAGCAAGAGCGCGGGTACACGGAGGAGTGTTAGATATATAAGGCGCGTCTGTGTAGCTCTCTGCGAATGCGTTTGTGGCGCAATGGGTTAAACGCTCGGCGATCTATCGTCGCGGACCGAGAGGTCGTGGGTTCGATTCCCAAATTTTGCATGTTTGTGGAACTTTTTCTTCTGGTTTCTTTCTTTGTATTATGTTCTATGACGTATTTCCGTGACGGAAATACGTCAGTGAAGTCTTGGTGGACCCCGGAATAAAACACTTTCGTGTTAAAAGTGACACAATATGGCAGCGGTGGGATTCGAGCCCACGCCTCCGAGGAGACTGGTGCCTTAAACCAGCGCCTTAGACCGCTCGGCCACGCTACCACTGTTCTCCTGCCGAGTCACGGTCGCGTGCGCTTTTTGCCGAAGAGCGCACGTAAAAGAAGTGACACAATATGGCAGCGGTGGGATTCGAACCCACGCCTCCGAGGAGACTGGTGCCTTAAACCAGCGCCTTAGACCGCTCGGCTACGCTACCTTTTTTTTCATTTTTTTTTCTTTATTGCCTGTTACATAACAACATATGTACAACGAACAGGAATTCACCGCCTCGAATTCAAAACAGAAAAAGACAGTACAGTTCTAGGTGCAAGTGTACCTTGTCAGTAAATGTTTAAAACAGCTTAATGGCTGCAAGCTGTTCAAAGGTAGGTAACCACTCAGGTGGTTCACTGAGTACTTTATAGACTTCGCGAATAAACAAGATGTTTTCTATAAAATATTCTCTTGCCCGTTTTGCGCGTACATCTTCATTTCGCACCGCCATTCGTGTTTTCCACACGCTGTGCATGCAGAGCAACATCACCATGTCACATGGCACGCCTTCTGTCTCATCAAAAGGTAAAAACCGGATTCCAAAGGGTGCTAATGGGAATTCTTTCTTAATGGTCCTTTGTAGAATATCCCAAAGGAAGACTGAATCCCAGCACTCCAGAAAAATGTGCTCAATTGTTTCCGGTTTCTTGCAGATGTGGCAATTAACACTCCAGGGTACAAAGATCCCTTTCTCCTGCAGCCATGGCTTGACAGGAAGCGTGCCAGTGTGTAGCATAAAGAAAAAGGTTTTTGTCGTTGGTCTTACTGGCATTCCTTTAACACGCTTCAACACGTTCTGCTCTCGCCCCAGTGCATATATTGCACGGTATATTGGCACGGGACACATTATATTTATTAAATACTTATATAATCGCTTTCCTGCGACTGTACTAAGGTACTCCATAGAAAAGTGCTCTTTTAAAAGACGGAAAGCACTTATCACTTCGAACAAAAAACCTCGGACAACTACTTTCCTTCTAGCACATGACGTCACTACATACTCTGGCAGTGCGTCACCTAATCGCGTCTGGATAACGCACCGCAAAAAACAATTGCTTTCATCTCGCAAGAATATGAATCGCGACACTATCTGTTTCAAAAACAAATGCGATAACCCCAAACCTCCTTTCTGCACTGAATGAAACAGATTCAAACGGCTCGTGCGCTCCCATCCGGACCCCCACACGAACAAAGCAAACACCCTGTGCAACTTCTGTACACACACTCGCGACATACATAAAACTTGTAACATGTAATACACTTTGGCCTACAAGAAACACATTGCACACCGTGGCTCTCGCGAATATTGACAGATTCTTGCCACCCCACTTCGTTGTTTGTGCTTTAAGCCGCTCGGTTTGCTCGGTCCATTGCGTGGTAGTATCGCGATAGTATTCTAAAGGAACACCAAGATAACTGGCTGGCGTATCAGTGAACGGTATCGTTTCGACCATTGCAGGCCGGCTATCCCATTCACCGTGCCAAAAGCCTAAGCTTTTTTGCCAACTTATGGCACTCCCGGTGAGAGCGCAAAACCTTCTTGCATTTTTGACTGCTTCCCGAATGCTCTCTTGATCAATGCAAAAAAGCGCGATGTCATCTGCGTAAGCTAATATTTTTACCTCTTGCGTTAAGAGACGGTAGCCGCGAATATTTTTGTTTTCCCGTACTTTCAGAGAGAAAGGTTCAAGAAAAATGGCAAAAAGTAAAGGGGACAAAGGGCACCCCTGGCGCACACTGGATAACACTGGTATATTTTCACTAATTCTTTTGTTGATTACCAGGTGAGCTGAACACTTCTGATAGGCCATGGCTACTCCGTCCTGAATCACTTTTCCTACATTGATGTGTTCTAACACTGCAAGGAGTATGCTGTGAGCAACCCTGTCGAAAGCTTTTCTAGGTCTAATTGAACCATTGCTACACGTTCGAGGTTTGCGTCGCAACACTCCAATATACTCCTAGCGACGTGAATATTCGGACATTATTGTCCTTTTTTTGATACCACATGTTTGGTGAGGACCTACTATTAACTTGATAACTGTCTGCAGTCTTTTTCCAAGGACTTTCATGTAGATCTTGTAATCCACGTTCGTGAGGCTTATAGGCCTGTATCCATTAACGAATTGCAGCTTTACCGCTTCATTGGATTTCGGTATAAGTACGACGTGACTTTTCCTGAATGATGGCGGCAAGTGCTTAGTTTCATGAGCTTCCGCAACAACACAGTAAAGTAACTCAGCTAGTTCCACCTTGAAAGTTTTATAGAATGAAGCTCCTAGGCCGTCAGGTCCAGGCACTCTTCCTTTACCCAAGTCTTCAATGGCTTCTTTAATTTCTTTAGCCGTGATAGGGCTCCCGAGTCCCTCTTTAATTTCATCTTCTAGTTTCGGCAGAAGCGTTAGAAAAGTGTTAACAAACTCTACCGTAACGGGCACCTGCCTACCCAGCAAAGCTCGGTAGTGTTTAACGAAAGCTTTCTCAATGACTTCTTGGTCTTTAGACATTGCGTCGTTAAACCAGATTTCTTTAATTATGTTCTTAGAAGCGTAACTCTTTTCGTCACTGAGCGCCCGCTTAGTTGGCGTTTCTCCGAGCCACAGTCGATCGGCTCGTGCTCTTATCGCAGTCCCTTGATAAGTTTCGGCCTCCAACGTTTCAAGTTCGCATTTAATTTCTCGTATCTGCTTAGAAAAAAATCCCGGCACTGTGCACTCCGCATTTAGAAAGTAATCCAGCATGTTTTGTAGTTCTTTCTCTCTTTGTTTTGCTTTATGACGTATCACGCAAGCCCTCTCGATTGCACTCACTTTCACATCAATTTTGAACTGCTCCCATAGCTCAGCATAGTTTGATGTGACATCCATTTGCATCCCATCAATTTTTTCCTTTACAGTTTTTACGAAACATTCATCACTTAAGATTGTGTCATTCATTTTCCACAGTTCCCAGTTAAAGTTAGACCCTTTAAGCTTCTCGCCCACTGTACAGGTTACCAGGCTGTGGTCACTGAAGCTCACATGCTTTACTGTGTAGCTAGTGACCGTGCGCGCGAGGCTTGCTGATACGTATAGACGGTCTAGTCGAGCGTGACTCTCACCTTGAAAGTGAGTAAAAAGAACACTGTTTCCGCTTAAAACGTTTCCCACGTCTACTAAATCATAGCCTGCCATGATTGCGTTGAGTTGATGTGCACTTTTATCGCGTACTATAGTATTCGGCACCCTATCTTCGGACATGCATACACAATTAAAGTCTCCGAGGACGACGACATTTCTTTCACATTCCAGAAGCGTCTCAACATAGTCAAAAAATATTTTCCTATCACAAACATTGTTCGGAGCGTACACACAGATCATTCGCCAACCAACATCATTTAAAGAGAAGTCGCACAGTACCAATCGCCCATCTTGGGCCGTCATTACACTTTGTTCAACAATGCCTATTGAATTACGCAAAAATAAAAGACAGCCACCGGCCTTGCCTACCGCATGGCAAACACAAATGCTATAACGCAATTTAATAATATCGACCATTTTGTCCGTTTGCTCTTCACTTTCAATTTTAGTTTCTTGAACCGCAAGAACGTCTATGTCATTTTCTAGCATCAGGCGACTTAATTGGGCTTGTCGCCGTCTGGCCGTTAACCCGCGTACGTTAAGCGTGCCAATACGTAATGCTAGCCCAAGATTATTTGCCATGGAAAGAGAAGAGCAAGCGATAACACAATAACTTTATGGAATCAAAGGTAGTGTAACTTACAGATATTCTCTGCGCTCTTATAAGCTCCGTCGCATGCGACGAAGCCACGACGTCTCGCTCTTCGGCACACATCATTGACCTCGATCGTTCCAAAAACCCGAGTCACAACTTAGCGTTCTACGAGAACAGCACCCCGCTACTGCGGAGGAACTGTCGGCGTTGTCTGCTTATCTGGGGGAACGGCCGGCGTCTGCCGCCCGTCCGAGGGAACTGCCGGCGTCTGCCGCCCGTCCGAGGGAACCGCCGGCGTTTGCCGTCCGTCTGGGGGTACTGTCGGCGTCGTCTGCTTGTCTGGGTGAACTGCCGGCGTCTGCCTCCTGTCTGTCGGAACGTTTGGTCTAGGCTTAAGCGTAGACCGGCGGAAAACGGAGGCCTTCGAGGGCGGCCCTTCGTTGCTACCACCGTCGTCTTGCTCAAGCGTGCCATCCACGTCGGTGACTTCCAGGGGCCTCTTTGAACCTGCGATGGCGTGGTCTGTTTTTCTCGCAAGACTCATTGAGTCCGGCCGCGCCAGGGTTGCCCTGTCGTAGAACGCCCTCGGTATCCACCGCATTGTCTGCGCTTTCATACACCATCGCATTTTCCGCAGCCGGTTCACCTTGCGCTTCGCTTTCCCTACCCTCACTGCTGCCCTTGGTAGGTTGGCACTTGTCGCTAGCCGAGACCACTGGCTTCTCTTGCTTGCCTTGTGGGTCACCACCCCCTCCAGCAGTCTCTTCCGCGTCTGCCTGGTCCATCAGGTGCTCGTCGATGGCGTCACTGCGGCCCGGCCCAGTCACGTTAGCGTAGCTTCGCACGCATTGGGTCTCGTCGTGGCCAAAACGACGACAGAGCCCACAACGTGGCACACGGCACTCGCGCCGTATATGGCCGGTGCCGCGGCACCGGAGGCAAAGCGGAGGTCTGCCTGGCACGATCACGAGTGCATGGTCTTCTGATACTCGTAGCTGATGCGGGATGTCTTCCATGGTCATACCAGCCTTTAAGCGTAGGGATACAAGTCGCGTGTGAGAGCCTTTGTCTCCGCAACCGGGCACTCGCCACCTCTCCCTGGATATTTCGGTCACAGTGCCGAATGGAGCCAGGGCTGCTCTGACGTCTTCGTCGGGGGTCGTGTGAAGCAGCCAGTAAAGCTTCATTCTGATGTCCTGGTTGCAGGGATCAATCGCGACACAGCGATGTTCCTTCACGCTAAACGCCTTCGCCGACAAAAGCTTCCTTTTCCCGACATCGTCCTTGAATGTTATGGCCCAAACATGGTTCATCTGATAGGCCCCGAGGGCTACCACCTCCGTCATAAGCTTATAGCGGTCAAGCGCATCGCGAAAATGTTCAACACGATAAGGCCGGGCCTTCAAATCACCATGCAAAAACACGGTGTTACACACGGTCGTACCTGATGGCAGCTGAGGCAAAACAAGTTGGTAATCCTGTGAAGACGTTTCCGTAAGCCTGATACCGCGGCCCTGCTGGGCCGCTGAAACCGCCCCTTGGAAGCGAGACATTCCGTAACCGTTCGCTACGGTGTCCGGAAGTGGAATCCCTCGGCCACGCTACCACTGTTCTCCTGCCGAGTCACGGTCGCGTGCGCTTTTTGCCGAAGAGCGCACGTAAAAAAAGTGACACAACATGGCAGCGGTGGGATTCGAACCCACGCCTCCGAGGAGACTGGTGCCTTAAACCAGCGCCTTAGACTGCTCGGCCACGCTACCACTGTTCTCCTGCCGAGTGACGGTCAAGTGCGCTTTTTGCCGAAGAGCGCACGTAAAAAAAGTGACACAATATGGCAGCGGTGGGATTCGAAACCACGCCTCCGAGGAGACTGGTGCCTTAAACCAGCGCCTTAGACCGCTCGGCCACGCTACCACTGTTCTCCTGCCGAGTGACGGTCGCGTGCGCTTTTTGCCGAAGAGCGCACGTAGAAAAATTGACACAATATGGCAGCGGTGGGATTCGAGCCCACGCCTCCGAGGAGACTGGTGCCTTAAACCAGCGCCTTAGACCGCTCGGCCACGCTACCACTGTTCTCCTGCCGAGTGACGGTCGCGTGCGCTTTTTGCCGAAGAGCGCACGTAGAAAAATTGACACAATATGGCAGCGGTGGGATTCGAAACCACGCCTCCGAGGAGACTGGTGCCTTAAACCAGCGCCTTAGACCGCTCGGCCACGCTACCACTGTTCTCCTGCCGAGTGACGGTCGCGTGCGCTTTTTGCCGAAGAGCGCACGTAGAAAAATTGACACAATATGGCAGCGGTGGGATTCGAGCCCACGCCTCCGAGGAGACTGGTGTCTTAAACCAGCGCCTAGACCGCTCGGCCACGCTACCACTGTTCTCCTGCCGAGTCACGGTCGCGTGCGCTTTTTGCCGAAGAGCGCACGTAAAAAAAGTGACACAATATGGCAGCGGTGGGATTCGAACCCACGCCTCCGAGGAGACTGGTGCCTTAAACCAGCGCCTTAGACCGCTCGGCCAAGCTACCAAGGTTCTCCTACCGAGTCACGGTCGCGTGCGCTTTTTGCCGAAGAGCGCACGTAAAAAAAGTGACACAATATGGCAGCGGTGGGATTCGAACCCACGCCTCCGAGGAGACTGGTGCCTTAAACCAGTGCCTTAGACCGCTCGGCCACGCTACCACTGTTCTCCTGCAGAGTGACGGTCGCGTGCGCTTTTTGCCGAAGAGCGCACGCAAAAAAAAGTCACACAACATGGCAGTGGTGGGATTCGAACCCACGCCTCCGAGGAGACTGGTGCCTTAAACCAGCGCCTTAGACCGCTCGGCCACGCTACTTTTTTTTTTATTGCCGGTCTTTGATAATGTACAGAATACTCAGTATAGAAACAGACATCACAAAAAAAAGTTGTCGCAGATTCACCTGACAGGCGAAGCATCAATTGCGATAGCAAATTTGTAGAGAGCTATACGGAGTAATGATATTAGCTTTATCAGCTGTATAAACTTGGACATGCAGCCGCACCGGCAACAAGCAGAACTGTTGTGGATGCCGTCGGCGTTTTGCCAGCGTTCGCACAAAATGCGTGCGGCGTTGGTGACTGTTGCCGGAGCCTCTGATATAAATATGCACTTGGTGCCGCAGCTAAACGTCGCCTCCCTTCCCTCCCCCTCCCCCACGGCTTCTCGCGCGTCGGAAGAAGGCGCGTTTGCTCTACATATATGGTGATTGTAAAGGAGGAAAGAGACGCCTACTTCTGCAGCCCTTAAGCGAGCAGGGCGCAGAACGCGCGTTTGTTCTCCGCCGTGCGTTCACTCCCCGTGAAAGCGCGCGCCCCTCGCGCCCTTTCACTCGCACATACAGCGTTCGACGCGCGGCGACGATTTCATCTCCATTGACGCCATACGGAACCTCACGGCGACGGCGACGCCGACGGCAGAAATCTGCTTTTGAGTGTCCGTATAATTGCTATCGCAATAATAACACCTACAGATTATACAGAAAAACACGTAAGCCATCAGCCCAACATGGACTGGCGTTGTCAAACTAAACTTCTTTTAAAGCTGTCAGAGGTTCTATCCTCGACAGCCAATCAGGTACACAATCTTTTATTTTCTTAATTTCAATGAAACGAGACATACTTTCTCGAAAATAAGTACTAGCAGGCCTAGCATCTGGGTCGCAATGGTACCCAGCCATTCGTGCCCGCCATCAACAGTGGAGGCCATTGAGCACAATTAGGTCGTATGGAACCCCGTCCTCATTCTCAATCGGTAAGTACCTGATCCCATGCGGATTCAACGGAAACTCCTTCTTGATTGTCCGTTTTAGGACGTCCGAGAAGTATACACCTTCCCAGCAATGCAAGAACACATGATCTACAGTTTCAGGTTGCTTGCAAATCAAGCAGAGTGGGCCCCATGGTACAAGGAAGCCGCGTTCTTCCATGAATGTCTTCACTGACAGTGTTCCTGTGTGTAGCCTAAAAAAGAATGTTTTTGCCCCAGTAGGCACCTCCATTCTTTTCACCCGTTTAAGGACATCCTGTCCTGGTCCTCCACTGTATATCGCTCTGTACAATGGCACAGGAAATACAATATCGCACACATCTTCATATAATGTCTTTCTTTTCACGCCGGATAAATAATCGAAAGAAAAAAGTTGTCGCAGTTTCACCTGAAAGGCGAAGCATCAATTGCGATAGCAAATTTGTAGAGAGCTATACGGAGTAATGATATTAGCTTTATCAGCTGTATAAACTTGGACATGCAGCAGCACCGGCAACACGCAGAACTGTTGTCGACGCCGTCGGCGTTTTGCCCGCGTTCGCTCAAAATGCGTGCGGCGTTGGTGACTGTTGCCGGAGCCTCTGATATAAATTTTCCTCGCTGCCGCAAGTATCACAGGCAGCACTGTCGGCCATTCCGATGCGACAAGCAAAAGCATTCGTAAAGGATACTCCAAGCCACAGTCGGCAGAGAGCAGTTGTCTCTATTCGAGGAAGTCCAGATGGAATGCGTAGTCGGAGGGATGGGTCCAGGCGGTGCAGTCGAGTATGTTGGAAACCAGGTGTGTTCCACATGGCTCGTGTGGAATCACGCGCGATTATGCGAAGCTTTGTTACTGCATCGGCTCTTGATAGCGGGATGGGTTCCTTCACAGCATTTTCGTGAGCCCTCCTCGCAGCTTCATCGGCCTGTTCGTTGCCCATGATGCCGCAGTGGCCTGGGAGCCACTGAAAAGTGATGTCATGTCCTTTTTCTGCCAGTTGGTGACAAAGCTGCCTTATTTCCAGCACAAGTTGGTCTTGTTGTCCACGACGTAGAGCGGATAGCAGACAATGCAGGGCGGCCTTTGAATCTGTAAATATGCTCCATCTTCGTGGTAAGTCTTCGTGAATTATGTGAAGTGCGCAGCGAAGTGCAGCAAGCTCCGCCGCAGTCGACGTTGTCCGGTGAGAAGTTTGAAACTGAAGGGTCACAGCTTTTGCGGGGAACATTGCAGCCCCTGTAGATCCGTCAAGAGTTGTCGAGCCATCAGTGTAAATGTGAAAATGGTCCTTGTATGTCTCGTGCAGCATGAGGAGAGATAGCTGCTTGAGAGCTGGGGACGAGAGTCCTGCTTTTGTTCGAATCCCTGGTACCGAGAGTCGAACTTGTGGACGAGCCAAACACCAAGGAGGTGATAGCAGTCTCTCGGCAGGCGTATAATCTCGAGGGAGGCAGTCACGGTACGCCGATATCACCTGGCAAAAGGAGGCATTGGGTCGGTCATTCGGCAGAGTGGCGAGGTGATGGAAAGGGGAGCGGGCAATGTGCCTGATGTGTGCTCTGAGCACTTCCAATGTCATATGAGTTGTCACTGGGTAATCTTGAGCTATTGCAATTGTTTCCGTTGTCGATGTGCATCGTGGCAATCCAAGACAAACCCTTAGTGCCTGCGCCTGAGCACTTTCGATTGTGCGGATGTTGCTTCTGCAGGTATTGCTCAGTACAGGTAAGCTGTATCTCAGATATCCGAGAAACAGTGCCCTGTATAGTTGTAACATTGCGTGTACTGACGCTCCCCACGTTTTCCCTCCAAGAAACTTGAAAACGTGTGAAATGGCCATTAGGCGCTTCTTCAGGTAGGTCACATGGGGGCTCCAGTTGAGGTCTCGATCAATGATCACCCCTAAGAATCTATGCGTCCTGGTGTAACAGATGTTTTGCCCATTGATGGATATGGCGTAAGGCGTCATTGACTTCCGCGTAAACGCGACCAGCGCACATTTCTCAGGTGAAATCTGGAGGCCTTGTTCGCTGAGATACGCCGAAATTGATGTCGCAGATTTTTGAAGTCTCGCGCGCACCTGAGGACGTGTTACACCTGATGTCCACACGCAGATGTCATCGGCATACATTGATATATGGACAGCATTTGGCATGCGTTCCACGAGACCGACAAGAACAAGGTTGAATAGTGTGGGACTCAAAACGCCACCTTGAGGAACACCACGGTATGTGCAGTGTTGAGACGTCGGACCGTACTCGGTCTGCACAAAGAATGGCCTCATGTGTAAGTAGTTGCGGGTCCACCGGTACACGCGGCCACCAAGGCCAACCGATTCCAGAGCATCAAGTATGGCATCATGAGCAACATTGTCATAAGCTCCTTTTACGTCCAGAAACATAGCGACCGATAATCGTTTACATCTCTTTTGATGTTGGACGTAAGTGACCAGATCGATGACGTTATCGATGGAGGAGCGGAGACGTCGAAAGCCGGCCATAGCATTTGGATAAACTTGGTAGCGTTCCAGGTACCACTCCAATCTGGCAAGGATCATGCGTTCCATCACCTTCCCTACGCAACTTGCCAGCGCGATTGGGCGGTATGACGCGAGCTCGAGTGGTGACTTGCCAGGTTTGAGGAGTGGCACCAGGCGGCTTGTCTTCCATTCTTGAGGAACGTTTCCATCCTGCCAGGATTCATTGAATATATCCAGCAAGGCATTTCGCGCTCGCTCACCCAGGTGGCACAAGATGCGGTACGATATGCCATCTGGTCCAGGAGACGACGGCCGATTACACAAAGCAAGAGCCGCATCAAGCTCCTCGGTGGTGAAAGGCAAGTCCATGCGTGAGTCCCGTGTATGCGGCTCAATGCTATCCGTACCAAGGGGGCCTGTGTAGGTTGATTGACCTGCAATCTTTCTGCAGAAATCTTCCGCTACCTCGATGTCCTCTCGACGTTGGAAAAGTGCCAAGGCTTTGAATGGCACGCGTTGTTCGGGAGACGTACGTAGGCCTCGCACGGTTCTCCATATGTGAGAAAGAGATTTTCGGGGGTCTAGGGATTCACAAAATTTTGCCCACCGTTGAGATTCCAGTTTGGCCATTCGGCGCTGGATTTTCTTTTGCGTGCGTCTGGCTATTCTGAGATCATGGATGGACTTAGTGCGTCGGTATCTTCGCTCGGCCCGCCGACGAATCGCACGGAGTCGCTATAACTCCACGTCGGATTCGGAGAACCTTGGATTGCATTTCAGCGTGCACATCGCATTCTGCGTTGCCTCCTTGATAGCTTGCTGAAGGCCAGAAGGGAGACCGTTGCGACAAGCTTCTTCCATGCTGGTTTCGAATGTAGACCAGTCAATTCGCCGGATTGTGTTTGGCGAATGGCAGCTGGCCAAACCCTTGGAGGAAACACTCCAACATATCCTGTGTCATTGTCCCCGCTACAGCTCCCAGAGACAGTCGCTCGTAACGGAGTTGGCACGCCTCGACGACCGGCCGCTTTCAGAGCAGACGATTTTAGAATGCCGACTGATACGGTCTTCACAGCAGAAGGCGACGAGGGCGCTACTGAAGTTCCTCCGGTCAAGCGACCTGTTTGAACGACTGTGACGCTTCTGAGTTCCTTTGTGTGTGCGTGTATGTGTGTGTGTTTTTTTTCTTTTCTTTATCTACCTCTCTAGGTGTGTGCATTTTTCTTTATCTTTCTGTCTCCCCTTACCCCTTCCCCAGTGTAGGGTAGCAAACTGGATATTTACCTTCCGGTTAACCTCCCTGCCTTTCGCATCTCATTTATCTCTCTCTCTCTCTCTCTCTCTCTGATATAAATAGGCACTTGATGCCGCAGCTAAACGTCGCCTCCCTCCCCCCCCCCCCTACCCCACGGCCTCTCGCGCGTCGGAAGAAGTCGCGTTTGCTCTACATATATGGTGATTGTAAAGGAGGAAAGAGACGCCTACTTCTGCAGCCCTTAAGGGAGCACGGCGCAGAACGTGCGTTTGTTCTCCGCCGTGCGTTCACTCCCCGTGAAAGCGCGCGTCCCTCGCGCCCTTTCACTCGCACACACAGCGTTCGGCGGCGCGCGGCGACGATTTCATCTCCATTGACGTCATACGGAACCTCATGGCGACGGCGACGGCTACGGCAGAAATCTTCTTTTGAGTATCCATATAATTGCTATCGCAATAAAACGCACTGAAAGAAAGCGCACACTATCGACTACTTCTTTAAAACAGCCGCGAATCGTTCCTGGCATACTGTTGTTACTAACAATCAGTGCCGGCAGCGCAGCTCTTAATCTGAGCTGTAATACCGTACGCAGAAAAGGATCACGCACATCTCGAAAAAAGAAAAATCTATTGACAAGCTGTCGTACAAAAAGATGCGCCAAGCCCAGGCCACCTTCCTTCACCCGCCTGAACAGATTTGTTCGGCTACATCTTTCCCAGTTAGAGTGCCGAGATAAAAAGTTGTCGCAGTTTCACCTGAAAGGCGAAGCATCAATTGCGATAGCAAATTTGTAGAGAGCTATACGGAGTAATGATAGTAGCTTTATCAGCTGTATAAACTTGGACATGCAGCAGCACCAGCAACACGCAGAACTGTTGTCGACGCCGTCGGCGTTTTGCCCGCGTTCGCACAAAATGCGTGCGGCGTTGGTGACTGTTGCCGGAGCCTCTGATATAAATAGGCACTTGGTGCCGCAGCTAAACGTCGCCTCCCTTCCCTCGTCCTCCCCCCTCGGCCTTTCGCGCGTCGGAAGAAGGCGCGTTTGCTCTAAATATATGGTGATTGTAAAGGAGGAAAGAGACGCCTACTTCTGCAGCCCTTAAGGGAGCACGGTGCAGAACGCGCGTTTGTTCTCCGCCGAGCGTTCACTCCCCGTGAAAGCGCGCGTCCCTCGCGCCCTTTCACTCGCACACACAGCGTTCGGCGGCGCGCGGCAACGATTTCATCTCCATTGACGTCATACGGAACCTCACGGCGACGGCGACGGCAGAAATCTGCTTTGCAGTGTCCATATAATTGCTATCGCAATAAAACGGCGAACACTCTGTGCAACCTTTGCACATTTACCCTTGAACAAAACAACGTCTGCATGACGTACCACAACTTCGTAATGAAAAATGTTGTCGCAGTTTCACCTGAAAGGCGAAGCATCAATTGCGATAGCAAACTTGTAGAGAGCTATACGGAGTAATGATATTAGCGTTATCAGCTGTATAAACTTGGACATGCAGCAGCATCGGCAACACGCAGAAATGTTGTCGACGCCATCGGCGTTTTGCCCGCGTTCGCTCAAAATGCGTGCGGCGTTGGTGACTGTTGCCGGAGCCTCTGATATAAAAAAATTGCCGCGTATCTGCGTGCTTCGCTGCAAATGTCGTCGAAAGACGATAGTCTTCTAACGGCCGTGCTACAAGAGTGCTGGTCTGATCCGCGCCCACCCGTGATGCTGTTCTCGTACCATTTCCGTCCTGGCATGATAAATGCAATGGAGGTTTGTTTGAACAGATTTCATTTTACCGCATTATTTCATCAAGCGGCCATTTATGTTTTGCCCTGCCTCAGACAGCGCTTCCTTTATGTTGAATCGGCCGCATCTGGCTGGCATTGATAAAATTGAGGAGGCGCTGCGTGAGACATGGACGCCATCTGGCAATACATCAGGAAACATGAGCTTGTGCAGAGGGTTTCCTTCCTCCATGGCAGAGGGCGCTCGTCGGCGCGCAGTCGGGGAACGTCGTTCGTTGGTGCGCATAGCATGGCATTTTCAGCGCAGCTTAAGAAACTAGGGTCTTTAGAGTTACGTATCTATGTATTTTCTATTAAAGGAACACACCTCCTAATACTTACCTAGTGATGTTGCGCCTCAGATATGCGTAATATTTACTTTGTGATCGATAACGTTCACAAGTATGAACAGCCGTACCACTTTAAGTAGTGTGGGCGGTAAGGAAGTGGTCCAACTTTGGCCGGGTGGTTGAATCGGGTGACAGACAGACAAACAGACAGACAGACAGACAGACAGACAGACAGACAGACCAAATTTTCAGCGTTTAAGTTCCCCAAGAAAGACTATCGTCTTTAATAGGCACTGCGTGCCGCAGCTAAACGTCGCCTACCTTCCCTCCCCCTCCCCCACGGCCTCTCGCTCGTCGGAAGAAGGCGCGTTTGCTCTACATACATGGTGATTGTGAAGGAGAACAGAGACGCCTACTTCTGCAGCCCTTAAGCGAGCACGGCGCAGAACGCGCGTTTGTTCTCCGCCGTGCGTTCACTCCCCGTGAAAGACGCGCCCCTCGCGCCCTTTCACTCGCACATACAGCGTTCGGCGCGCGGCGACGATTTCCTCTCCAAATGACGTCATACGGAACCTCACGGCGACGGCGACGGCGACGGTAGAAATCTGCTGTTGAGTGTCCATATAATTGCTATCGCAATAAAACAAATTACATACAGTTGCCCTTGCGAAAATGTACAGGTTGATGCCTTTCCACCTGTCTGCTTTTTCTCTTGTTTCTTTTATTTGGTTCGTCCAGTATTCCTCGCTCTGTCTGTAGCTGTCCAAGGGAACACCGAGATACTTGGTAGGGGTTTTCACACAGCTCACATTCGCAAAATTGTCCGGGGCCGAGGACCACTCTCCGTGCCACAATCCGAGGGACTTACCCCAGTTCACTTTACTGCCCGTCACATCACAAAAGTGTTTCACAACGCATATTGTTTCCGTTACACTTGCTCTGTTTGCACAACACACGGCGATATCATCTGCATATGCAAGGAGCTTGACTTCTGTGGCTGCCAAGCTGTAACCACGTATTTCATCATTCTCAGTTATCGCCAAACACATCGTTTCAATGTAAACTGCAAACAAAAGAGGACTGAGGGGGCAGCCTTGACGCACAGAACGCATGACGTTAATGGGGGCCCCCAATGATTTATTCACAATTAAGCGTGTTGTGCAGTTCTGATACGCCAGCGCCACTCCCTCAGTGATAATAATGGCACCCACATTAACGTCTTTCAGAATCGCAAACAAAATATCATGAGACACACAGTCAAACGCTTTCTCGACGTCAAGCTGGAGCACTGCGACGCCGTCGTAAGTGATGTCACAGCACTCGAGCACGCACCGCATCGTGTGAATATTCGAAAAAATTGACCTCCCTTTGATCCCACACGTTTGGTGGTCTGCAACTATTTCTTTGACGTCGCTTTGAAGTCTGGCTGCCAAAACCTTCATGAAAATCTTATAGTCGACATTGGTTAAAGATATCGGCCTATAAGAAGTCACGAGCCTAAGATTCTCCGCTTTGTCACTCTTAGGTATCAAGATGGTATGCGCTATACCAAAAGAAGGCGGCAAAGCTTTGTTCACATACGCTTCGTTAAACAGGTCTGTTAGCAGGGGCGACTAGTTCTTTCTTGAAGGCTTTATAAAAACACGCGCTCAGACCGTCAGGTCCGGGTGATTTGCCATTGTTCAAACCATTTATTGCTTTTTCGACTTCGTGTTCTCTTATATTGCCTTCTAATAGGTCCTTCGTGTCGTCACTCAATCGCGGCATGCGACTGAGAAAGACCCTTTTCAACTCATCTACATTGGCTTTTTGATATGCAAACAGTGACTGGTAATACTCTAAAAACGCTCGGCCTATGCTCTTATTATCGTCGACGAGTGTGCCACTCCACGAGATCTTATCGACATGATTACGTCGACCATGAGCTTTTTGAAGTCCAAGCGCCCTTTTGGTGGGCGTCTCCCCCGCTACTAATGCGTGTGCTCTTGCGCGCACAATCGCACCTTGATAGCGTTCTTTGTCCAACTGTTCGATTTTTACTTTGATGGTTCGCATATCTTGCTTATGCACCCCTGGCTCTACGCACTCCAGCGCTATCAGCTGATTAAGTATCTTTCGTAAGTCTCGTTCTTTCATTTCTCTCTCAAACTTTAAGCAGCTCGATCTTTCTATTGCTTTCATTTTTACTTTCTGTTTGAACCATTCCCATTTCTCTGCTATTGTTTCAATACATTCATCGCTTACTTCCATAACGGCCTCATGAATTGCGTCTACAAATGGCGCGTCTTTTAGTAGTAAGGCATTCATTTTCCATTGGTCCCAGTTAAAAGATTGACTCTTCTTCTTCATTCCTATGGTACACATCACCAAGCAGTAATCTTAGAACGACACAGGTGCAACAGAATAACTGTGGCACTTTGGAATCATGTCCTGTGACATGTGCAAGCGGTCTAACCGCGCATGGCTACTGCCTTGACATCGCGTATACATCACTTCCCGCTCCCCCTCCAGACATTCACATACATCGTCTAGTTCATTTTCGCTTATCAGCCTAGACAATATATGACAGCTTTTATCGCGGATACCACCATTATTGCATCTATCCCGAGCACTCAAAACACAGTTGAAATCCCCCAACAAAAGCATGCACTATTCACTGCTAATATACTGAAAAAGATTTGAAAAAAATAATGCACGTTCTTCTACACCATTTGGCGCATATATGCATATAACTCGGAGTTCAACTTCACAAAAAACTAAATCGCAAATAACAATCCTTCCCGACTGACATGAAAACACACTTTGAACAACCAGGTCTCGTAACTTCTTAACCAACAGGACACATCCAGCGGACGTCCCTACCGCGTGGCTCACGACTGCATAATACCTAGTCGTGAAACGCCGCACCATGCTCCCGGTCTCTTCCTCCCCGTCTACCTTGGTCTCCTGGACAGCTAAAACGTCGATGTCGTAGTCAGTGACCAACCGTAGGACTTGACTTTGATTACGGCTAGCCGCCAAGCCTCGCACCTTTAGTGTGGCAATACTGAGAGACGGGTCAGGTGCCATGCTGTACTAAAAAAGTTGTCGCAGTTTCACCTGAAAGGCGAAGCATGAATTGCGATAGCAAATTTGCAGAGAGCTATACGGTGTAATGATAGTAGCTTTATCAGCTCTATAAACTTGGGCATGCAGCAGCACCGGCAACGCGCAGAACTGTTGTCGACGCCGTGGGCGTTTTGCCCGCGTTCGCACAAAATGCGTGCGGCGTTGGTAACTGTTGCCGGAGCCTCTGATATAAATAGGCACTTGGTGCCGCAGCTAAATAAACGTCGCCTCCCTTCCCTCCCCCTCCCCCCCAAGGCCTTTCGTGCGTCAGAAGAAGGTGCGTTTGCTCTACATAAAATGTCACAGTTTCGCCCTAAGGGCGAAGCAATGAATGCGATAGCAACACAGCAATGTCATACGAAGTAAGGTGAGCGGCTTTGGTAGCAACAACACGCAGAACTGTTGTCGACGCCATCGGCGTTTTGCCCGCGTTTGCTCAAAATGCGTGCGGCGTTGGTGACTGTTGCCGGAGCCTCTGATATAAATAGGCACTGCGTGCCGCAGCTAAACGTCGCCTCCCTTCCCTCCCCCTCCCCCACGGCCTCTCGCTCGTTGGAAGAAGGCGCGTTTGCTCTACATACATGGTGATTGTGAAGGAGAACAGAGACGCCTACTTCTGCAGCCCTTAAGCGAGCACGGCGCAGAACGCGCGTTTGTTCTCCGCCGTGCGTTCACTCCCCGTGAAAGACGCGCCCCTCGCACCCTTTCACTCGCACATACAGCGTTCGGCGCGCGGCGACGATTTCTTCTCCAAATGACGTCATACGGAACCTCACGGCGACGGCGACGGCGACGCCGACGGCAGAAATCTGCTTTTGAGTGTCCATATAATTGCTATCGCAATAATATGGTGATGGTAAAGGAGGAAAGAGACGCCTACTTCTGCAGCCCTAAGGGAGCACGGCGCAGAACACGCGTTTGTTCTCCGCCGTGCGTTCACTCCCCGTGAAAGCGCGCGTCCCTCGCGCCCTTTCACTCGCACATACAGCGTTCGGCGGCGCGCGGCGACGATTTCATCTCCATTGACGTCATACGGAACCTCACGGCGACGGCGACGCCGACGGCAGAAATCTGCTTTGGAGTGTCCATATAATTGCTATCGCAATAATAATGAAGTAAGCCCGGAGCATGGTGCTTACCTTTCACGACTAGCCCTCGGCTAGCCGCCTCCGGAGCCGCCTGGCTTCCCGGCGTTGTTGGTGGTCTGCTGCGTTTTGTCCCCAGGCCTTCTCTCGGGCAGAACATTCGGTTTGGGTTTGAAACACGAACGCCTCCCAAGAGGCGCTTTTGCCGGCGGCCCATCCCCGGTGCTGGATGCTGCGTTGTCCTTGTCTCCGGCGTCGTCTCGGGGCGCTTGAAGGTTGCACCGAGACTAGCAGCCCGGTCCCCGTCGTTGGCAGCCTCGCTCTGTTCCATTTCTGAATCGTCGTCATCGCTTTCGCCTTCACTCGCACCTTCCTTTCCAAGGACGGCTTCCGTGCCGACCCGTGCCGGCCCAGTCACTTGCTCAGCAGCTTCGACCACCTTGGCTTCAGCGCCCTCCGGCACTGTCACGGTACTTGTTTTCGCGGGCGGCACTTGGTCTCCGGCTCCCTTAGCGGCGTCTTCAGCCTCGGCTGCATCCATCAGATTTTCGGCTGCCGCTTCACTCACTGCTGGGCCTGTCGCTGTAGCGTACGTCTTCACGCAGTCGGCGTCGACGTGCCCAAAACGTCTGCAACGGGAGCAGCGCGGCACCTTACACTCTCGCCGGACGTGCCCAGGGCCCTGGCAGCGCAAGCACTGCATGGGCCGACCGGGAACGACCACCAAAGCGAGCTCTCCGCCGACGCGGACCTGATGTGGAAGGTCCTCTACCTTGACGCCGGTCTTCAGCTTGAGGAGCACGGTCCGCGTGGTAGAGGTCTTGTCCCCTATACCTTGGACACTCCACCTCTCCTGGCTTACCTCGTCCTCGTTGCCGAAAGGCGCAAACGCCGTCCGGACGTCATCGTCGGCAACGCCATACAGCAGCCAATGAAGCCGAAGTTTCACCTGCTGGTCCTGGGGGTCGACGATGACGCACCGTCGCCCTTTCACTTGAAGTTCCTTTAGGGCCACCAGCCGTTTCGTGGTGGTCGCATCCTTAAGGGTCACCGCCCACACGTGATTGATCTGGTACGCCCCTATCCATACCATGCAAGGCAGCAAGCCCGTCGGCAGTAGGGCGTCTCTGAAGTCCTCGACCCTGTATGGTCTCGCACGTACTATCGGCCAAGAAAGTAAACGGACCATGGCACCGGCGGCCGGAGCGGCTGCCTGGCCACAACGGGGCGCTGCTGTCTCGCTCCGCGCGCTTGGGTCGAGAGTGTCGAGAGTGTTGTGGGTGGCGTTAAGCTTCTCCCTCACTCTCGCGCTATGTCTTGTCACGCTTGATGAAATGCCTAGTGCGTCGTGCGGTTGCTTTGCTGCTGGCGGTCGCGATGAAAGGGACCGTGCATAGCCGGTATTAAACACCTGGCGCTGTCGCGCAGCAGCCGACGGCCGCAGGGAATCAAACCCCAGCACGGTGAAAAAACGAAGACCTGCGCTGTTTTTTTTTTTTCTTGCCTATATTGACCTTATCTTTCATACTAGTGTCTGTCGCCTACGTCCCCTGCTGCTCGAGTTTAAGCGACATCGCTGAAGGCGCCACAGCGGCGGCTGACGAGCGCTCTTTCACGCCTGCGGAAAAAATGCACGTTCACGTTAGCGGCACGGCGGCTTGACGTGCATCCTTTGACGTTCTCAGACTGACGTGCGCGGCCGGTTGTGCTCGCGCCCGTCAAGGTTTCCTTGCCGTGCAGAGAATAGATGCAAGATCCATTTTACGACGTTCTCCGGCTGCCGCAAGCGCCAGAGACTGCGACACGATCACCCTGGACAAGAAAAAGTCAGGCGAGTCCTCGAGCGACGCGTCAGCTAGGCTTACGTGAGGAGTGAAGAAACGATGAAACGGTTTTTGGGGATTGTGCTGCGGTGCTGTAAGAAAGCCTCGCTGTCGCTCTACAGAAGCAGCGGAATTGTCACGCTCAAGGTCGACAACGGCTTCAGGATCTTCAACAACGCTACGGACGTCACGAGACCGGAAGCGGACTTGTGGGTGTTTTATTTGGACATCGACTGCGATGCCAGCTTGGGCAGACTGTTTAACACGGACGGGTGCACCACAAAAAGAAGTGATAAGGTAGTGTGAGCGTTTAGGGATATTTGTTTAGAGAGCTATTGGATGGTTATGTATATTTCAGCTTTTTCTATGTGTAAACTATGTTCGGTGTGATAAAGTCATATTTGCCTTTCCACCACGGCTAACGTCTCCCTATGCAAATAGCGCAAACACTCCCGAGATCCGCGTGACACCACCAAATGTCACTTTTATCTGCTTGCGTGGATTACCTTTCATGATTGACTACATTTCCCTACTCCTATTCCAAATCATCTCTTCCTGGCGGTACTTTTGTGAAGAAAGCTTTATAATGGACTACGTATTGTAGCAGCCATTTAAAGCAGTCTTCAGAGTCATCCCTGATATAAATATTAAACCTACTGCGGGAAATAATGCCTGAAAAGCACCCTCGACAGAGGAGCTCCCAGCTTTGCTGCAGGCGCGGCTTCAAGTTATAGCACTGGCGTGAAAGAGCGCGCGTCAGCCGCCGCTGCGGCGCCTTGTGCATTGTTGCCTAAATTCGAGTAGCAAGGCACGTAGGCGACAGACACTAGTATGAAAGATAAGGTCAATATAGGCAAGAAAAAAAAACAGCGCAGGTCTTTGTTCTTTAACCGTGCCGGGGTTTGAATCCCTGCGGCCGTCGGCTGCTGCGCGACAGCGCCAGGTGTTTAATACCGGCTATGCACGGTCCCTTTCATCGCGACCGCCAGCGGCAAAGCAACCGTACGACGCACTAGGCATTTTATGAAGCGTGACAAGACACCGCGCGAGAGTGAGGGAGAAGCCGAACGTCACCCACGGTACTCTCGACCCAAGCACGCGGAGCGAGACAGCAGCGCCCCGTTGTGGCCAGGTAACCGCTCCGGCCGCTGGTGCCGTGGTCCGTTTACTTTCTTGGCCGATAGTACATCCCCGTGTAAAAACACGGTGTTAGTAGCCACTCGTCCTTTAGGCAGTTGCGGCAAAATAAAAGGGTAATCCTTCTCATCGTCGTTGGTCCTGTTTCCGCGGCCAAAAGTGACCGCTGTCGCTGCGCCGGGAGAGGCCATGATTCACGAACCGTAACGCTCGGTGGCCGGAAGCAGAATCTCGGCCACGCTGCCACTGTTCTCCTGCCGAGTGACGGTCGCGTGCGCTTTTTGCCGAAGAGCGCACGTAAAAAAAAGTGACACAACATGGCAGCGGCGGGATTCGAGCCCACGCCTCCGAGGAGACTGGTGCCTAAAACCAGCGCCTTAGACCGCTCGGCCACGCGACTTTTTTTTTTCTTTATTGCCAGTTCTCGACAGGTTCACCGACACACTGTCAGCAAAACAAACAAAATGCATAACTAGGACACGAAAATACAGAAGAAAAAAAACAAGCTCTTACATAGCAGCCAGCATGACTTGGCTGACTTTGTCTTTTAAAATTCCTTTAGGGATGCCAAGGCCTCTACCCTTGGTAGCCAATCAGGCACATCAACTTGTGCTTTTTTCACCTCCAGAAAGCGTGACATGTGTTCATGGAAATGTATGCGCGCAGGCCGCGCTTCTGGGTCACAATAGAAGCCTTGCATTCGGGATCGCCATAGACAGTAGAGGCCAGTCAGCATGATGAGGTCAAATGGGACCCCGTCCTCATTATCCAGTGGTAGAAATCTTATGCCCTGCGGATGTAAGGGCAATTCTTTCTTCATTGTTCTTTGCAGAACGTCCCAAAAGTACACCCGCTCCCAACAATGTATGAAAACATGGTCTACTGTTTCAGGCTTTTTACAAATCAGACAGTTTGACCCGCACGGCATGTAAAACCCGCGTTCTTCTAAGAAGGTTCTCACTGTCAGGGTGCCAGTGTGAAGCTTGAAGAAGAAAGATTTCACTCCTGGCTGCACGTGCATTCTTTTTACTCGTTTCAAAACGTTCTTTCCCTGACCTCCACTGTATATGACTCTGTACATCGGTACTGGAAAAATAACATCACACAGGTCACTGTACATTTTCTTTCTTTTCACGCTGAACATATAATCATTCGAGAACCGTACCGACAAAAAACGAACACTGGCTACTATCTCCTTGAAGTACCCAAACAAAGTACCAGGCATAATTTCGCTGCTGATAACAAGCTCTGGTAACGCACTACAAAGTCTCACTTGACACACCGATCTTAAGAACGGGTCTTTGACGTCCCGAAAGAAGAAAAAACGGCTTACAAGCTGCCGCACGAATAGGTGTGCCAGACCCAGGCCTCCGTCTTTCACTCGCCTGAAAAGATTCGTGCGGCTGCAGCGTTCCCAGCTGGAAGCCCAAATAAAAACAGCGAACACTCGGTGGAACTTCTGCACATGCACTCGCGAACAATACAACACTTGCATCATGTACCATAATTTACTAACAAAAAAAACAAATTGCACACTGTCGCTCTGGCGAAAATTGATAGGTGTGAACCTTTCCATCTCTCCGCCTTTTCTCGCGTTTCTTTGGCTTGTTCTAGCCAGAAATCATCATTTTTCTTATAACTTTCAAGGGGAACGCCGAGGTACTTCACTGGGGTTTTAACCCATTTCACGTTGGCAAATGTCTCTGGTGTTGACTGCCACTCGCCGTGCCAAAAGCCCAGACACTTTCCCCAGTTCACAAAGCTCCCCGTTACTTCTCCGAACCGTCTTACTACAGCGACTGTCTCTAGCAGGCTCTCCTTTTTCGTACAGCACACCGCTATATCATCAGCGTACGCTAAGAGCTTTAGCTCGGACGCCTGCAATCTGAACCCATGAACACGATCATTTTCAATTATTGCTTGACACAAAGTTTCAATATAAATACTAAACAAAAGAGGACTCAGTGGGCACCCTTGACGCACGCTCCGCTGAACGTCAACGGGGGCCCCCAATCTGTTGTTGACTATCAGGCGCGTTTTGCAGTTTCTATAAGCTAGGGATATTCCGTCGATGATGATTGAGCCTAAATTAACATGTTCGAGTATGGAACGCAATAATACATGAGATACACAGTCAAATGCCTTTTCTAGGTCAAGCTGGAGTATTGCGACAGCCGACCGAGAGGCGTCACAACACTCGAGCACACACCTCAATGAATGAATATTAGTAAAAATAGAGCGGCCCTTAATACCACAGGTTTGGTGGGCTCCCACAATCTGCGTCATAACGGTCTGAAGTCTGCTAGCCAATACTTTCATAAATATTTTATAATCACAGTTAGTTAGTGAGATTGGTCTGTATGATGTCACAAGTCTTAGCCTATCTTTTTGTTCTGTTTTTGGAATGAGCACAGTGTGTGCTTGGGAGAATGACAGTGGTAACGTTCCCACCTCAAATGCCTCATCAAAGACATCTTTCAACTGACAGGACAGGTCTTGCTTGAATGCTTTGTACCAAGCCGCGCTCAGACCGTCTGGACCGGGCGACTTTCCAGGGTTAAGATCATCTATTGCCTTTTCTATTTCTGCTATTGATATTGGTGCTTCAAGAGCTGCTTTTCTTTCTTCTGACAGCCGAGGCATGCGCTCTAAGAAGGCTGTTTTAAATCCTTCTACATCTACTGATCTATGGGCAAACAGCCCTTCGTAGAATCGAAAGAAAGCTCGCCCTATAGCCTCCGTATCTGTTGTTTCAATACCATTTTCTTCTATCACATCGATGTGATTACGGCGGGCGTGCGCCCTTTCGATTCCCAGCGCTCGCTTTGTGGGCGTCTCCCCCGCCGCCCATGCCTCGGCTCTGGCTCGCACTATCGCTCCCCGATAACGTTCTTCATCTGCTGCTTCGAGTTTCTGTTTTATGCTACGAATGTCGTCTTTAAACTTGCCCGGCTCACGGCATTCAAGCTTAACCAGTTTTTCAAGCAACGTTCTTAAATTTCTTTCTTTAACTTTATCCTCATACTTAATGCAGCTAGCTCGCTCTATGGCTTTCATTTTGAGATGTTGCTTAAATAAATCCCATTGCGCGCCGACACTGGGCACCTGTTCTGATTTCATTGCATCTATCGCCTCCTTCACAACTTGAAAAAAGCATTCGTCGCTTAGAAGCTTTACGTTCATTTTCCACAGATCCCACGAAAACTTGTTTTGTTTTTCCGCACTTCCCATCAGACATTTAACCAGACAATGGTCCGAAAACGACACGGGCACTACATGGTATTGGGTGCACAAAGGTAATAGCTCCACTGATGCATAAATACGGTCAAGGCGAGCGTGACTCTGTCCTTGGAAATGCGTAAACTGCACTTCTCTCGCTCCCTCGAGACATTCTGCTACATCATCTATATCATGTTCTCCAATAACCCGTGATAAAAGCTGACTACTTCTGTCTCTATACCCGTGTGCATTGCTTCGGTCCCGAGTGTTCAAAACGCAGTTAAAATCTCCTAACACAACAACATGTTTGTCTGCAGTCAGATATGGTTCAATGTTCAGAAAAAAATTATACCTTTCATGTGTACCGTTCGGTGCATAAATACATATTACTCTCCAGGTAACATCACTGTAATAAAAATCAACAACAATAAATCTACCACTTGGACATGAATAAACACTCTGTACATCTAGCCCCGGTAACTTTTTCAAAAATAGCAGGCATCCCGCTGACTTGCCCACCGCATGACTCACTGCAACGTAGTAGCGAGCCGTGAAGCGAAGCATCATGCTCCGGGTCTGCTCCTCCCCTTCAACTTTTGTTTCTTGCACAGCCAACATGTCGAGGTCATGATCTACCAACAACCGGTATACTTGGCTCTGCTTTTTCTTTGCGGCTAGACCTCGCACGTTTAACGTAGCCAAACTAAACGACGCGTTGCGTGCCATGTTTTAACAGGAGGTTGCAGGACCCGAAGCATGACGCTTACCTTGCACGTCTAGCGCACGGCTAGACGTCTTCGGATCGGCCCGGTTGCCCGGTGTCCAGGTGCTGCCTCGGCGGCTCGTCGGTAGCCTTCCTCTCCGATTCGATATTTGGCCGTGGCTTAAGGCTGGGGCGTCTCCCGGAGGACGCCTTCTGGTCCGCGGTCCCTTCAAGCGGACGCTTGACAGCCGGGTTGACTCTGCTGCTATGGGCTTGGCTCCCCTGCAAGCGCGGCTTCCTTGGTTCAGCTTGGGTGCCTTCTGTATCGCTGCTCTCCAACGTGTCGTCGTCAGCGGGAACGGGCGTGGCTGCCAGCTCGGTCACTGTTGCTGGCGGCTTGGTCGTAGCCTCCGTTGTCCCCTGGCTTTGCTTGCCTTCTGGTGTCTTTTCGCTGCGCGGTTCCTTTTGGGTTTCCAAGCTTCCGCTTCCCTTTGCTGCCTCCTCGGCTTCGGTCACGTCCATTAAGAGCTTCTCGGTGTAGTCGTTCACTCCTCGCCCAGTAGCTGCGGCGTAGGACCGCGTGCACTGAGCGTCTTCGTGTCCAAATCGTCTGCATATCGAGCACCGAGGCACTTTGCAGTCACGCCGGACATGTCCAGAGCCCTGACAGCGCAGGCACTGCATTGGTCGCCCCGGAACTACCACTAATGCTAGTTCTCCGGCGACCCGTACCTGGTGCGGTAGGTCTTCCAACTTCAAGCCAGTTTTCAACTTTATCAGCACCGTCCGGGCAGTCGAGTTCTTTTCTTGAACACCCGGCAGCCGCCAACGCTCACGCTGTACGTCAACCACCTTGCTATAAGCGGCTAGCGCTGTACGGACGTCCTCGTCAGCTACGCCGTAAATAAGCCAGTGAAGGCGTAACTTGACTTACCTGTCCTGTGGGTCCACGACGACGCAGCGCCGTCCCTTCACTTCCATTTCCTTCAAGGCTAGCAGCCGCTTGGTAGCGTCTGCATTGCACATGGTAACCGCCCAGACATGGTTAATCTGGTAGGCTCCGAGTGCGACAACTTCCGGCAGCATCCCGGCAAGAGCGAGGGCGTCCCTGAAATCTTCAACTCTGTAAGGCCGTGCTCGCACGTCACCATGCAGAAAAACTGTATTGGTAACGATGCGTCCTGTAGGCAGTTGTGGCAAAACAAAATGGTATTCATCTTCTTCTTGTTTCCTGTTACCGCGGCTGGTAAGGGCCGCCATCGCCGCTCCAACGGAACTCATGATCCTACGAACCGCACAGCACGGCTGCCGGAAGCAGAATGTCGGCCACGCTACCACTGTTCTTCTGCCGAGTGACGGTCGCGTGCGCTTTTTTGCCGAAGAGCGCACGTAAAAAAAGTGACACAATATGGCAGCGGTGGGATTCGAGCCCACGCCTCCGAGGAGACTGGTGCCTTAAACCAGCGCCTTAGACCGCTCGGCCACACTACCACTGTTCTCCTGCCGAGTGACAGTCGTGTGCGCTTTTTGCCGAAGAGCGCACGTAAAAAAAAGTGACACAATATGGCAGCGGTGGGATTCGAACCCACGCCTCCGAGGAGACTGGTGCCTTAAACCAGCGCCTTAGACCGCTCGGCCACACTACCACTGTTCTCCTGCCGAGTGACAGTAGTGTGCGCTTTTTGCCGAAGAGCGCACTTAAAAAAAAGTTGACAATATGGCAGCGGTGGGATTCGAACCCACGCCTCCGAGGAGACTGGTGCCTTAAACCAGCGCCTTAGACCGCTCGGCCACACTACTTTTTTTTTTCTTTATTGCCGTCGTCGACGTACAAAATCAAATGTTACAAATGATAAAACGTGCCAGCCACACTTTGGCCAACACAGCACTAAAATCTTTTCAGTGACACCAGTTCATCGAGTACATACATCCATTGTGGTGGATCAGGCAGTGATTTGTAAGCGTCTCTCACGTAAACAACACTCTCAATGAAGTGTTCTCGCACCGGTATTACAACCAAGTCTGCATGTTCAAATTGCATGCGAGTTTTCCACATAGCGTGGAGGCCCAGGACCATAATGAGGTCGTACGGTACTTGCTCTGAGGTATCTATTGGCAAAAAGCGTATCCCATACGGGTCCAGGGGTAACTGCTTCTTCAGCGTTCTCTGCAGAACGTCCCAGTGAAAGATAGGGTCCCAGCAATCTAGGAAAACATGTTCTATTGTTTCTGGTTTTTTACATAGAAAGCAGTCGGTGTTCCAGGGGATGAAAATACCCTTGCTATGAAGCCAGGTCTTAACGGGAAGTGTGTTTGTATGTAATTTGAAAAAGAAAGACTTAGTTGATGGCCGTACTGGTATTTTCTTGACTCTTTTTAAAACGTCCTGTCCGGGGCCTCCAGGGTGTGGCGAACGGTACAAAGCTACAGGTAGCATCGTGTCCACAAGATCTCTGTACAATTTTTTCTTTGTAACGGTGGACAGATACTGCTGTGAGAATCGCACATTTAACATCCTATATGACATCGCCACTTCACGCATGTATCCTTTCACAGTTCCCGGCATGTTCTGAGCCGACGAAACAACGAATCCCGGAAGAAGTCCGCCCAGCCGTACTTGTACTATTGTTCGAAGAAAGAGATCATTTTGCTCCCGCAGAAACACAAAGCGTGACACAATTTGTCTCAAAAACAAGTGAACCAGACCAAGCCCACCTTTCTTGACCGGGAGAAACAAGTTTGTTCGACTCGTCCTCTCCCAGGTAGAGGCCCAAATGAAAGTAGCGAAAATGCGGTGAATTTTTTGTACGCTTACCCGCGCAGCACACAACACATTCATAACATACCATATCTTAGAAACTAAAAAGAGATTGCAAACAGTGGCTCTAGAAAACATTGACAATTGCTTTCCTCTCCAACCGTCAGCCCTTTCCTTTGCTCTCGAAGCTTGGTCGAGCCAGTACGGTTCGGCCTCACGGTAACTTCCGAGAGACACCCCCAGGTACTGTGTAGGCAACTTTGACCAATTCAGTCGAGAAAAGGTCTCCGGCGTGTCTTCCCAACTCTCATGCCAGAAGCCATAACTTTTATCCCAATTTATCTGGGCTCCAGCTGAATCGCAAAATTTTTCGACTACAGTAGTTGCCTCTTTAATGCTGGCTTTATTTGTACAGAGAATCGCGATGTCGTCTGCATACGCCAATATTTTAACGTGTGCTGCCTGTAGTCGATAGCCTGCTATGCGGTCGTTGTTTTTAATAGCCAAACAGAGTGGCTCGAGATAAGCAGCAAACAGAAGGGGCGAAAGCGGGCATCCTTGACGCACCGACGAGAGCACACGAAAGCTATCGGTGAGCTCCCCATTAACAATGATTCGCGTTGAGCAGTCTTTGTACGCCATCGTTACGCCTTCCGTTATGACACTGCCAACGTTCGTATGTTCGAGTATGCATAGTAGAGCGTTGTGCGAGACGAGGTCGAAGGCTTTCGCCAAATCTATCTGCATCATCGCGACGTAATCGCCAATCGCGTCGCAACACTCTAGCACACTTCGAACCACGTGTACATTTGTTGTAATACTGCGGCCTTTAATGCCACAAGTCTGGTGAGGCCCTACCAATGTTTTGATGACACTTTGCAGTCGTTTCGCTAAAACTTTCGTGAATATTTTATAGTCAACGTTGGCTAGAGTTATCGGGCGATATGAGCCTGGCACCAAACGTTTCTTTTCGTCATCACTCTTCGGGATTAGCACGATATGCGAGGTTGTGAAAGACAAGGGCAATCTTTTTCGGTCATACGCTTCGCTGATAACTAGATGGAGGACATGAGCCAGCGCTGACTTAAACGTTTTTTAGAAAGTAGCCCCTAAGCCATCAGGCCCAGGTGCTTTACCGGGCGCCAACTCGTCTATTGCGCACTCTATCTCACTCAGGGTAATGGGATGTTCTAGCCGTGCCTTAACTTCTTCATCGAGCTTTGGCATCAATGAAAGGAATTCCGTCTGGTAGCCATCTTTAGGTTCGCGTTGTTGACCTAAGAAGGCTTTGAAGTAATCGACGATCCCTTGTTTGATGTCGTTTTTGTCGGACGTGATGTCATTGCCTTTAGCTAGCTGACGGATTTCCTTCCGACATGCGTACCTTTTCTCTTCTGAGAGAGCTCGTTTTGTTGGCGCTTCTCCCGCCCACAGCTTCTCAGACCTTGATCGCACAACGGCGGCTTTGTATTTCTCAGAGTCTATCCTTTCGAGTTCGGCTTTCACTTCCTTTATTTCGTTAACATACACACCAGGCTGGACACTTTCCATGCTGATGAAAAATTGCAGTTGCTGGCGAAGGTTCGTTTCTGCCTGTTTCAGGTTATGCCGAAGAACACTGCTTCTTTCAATAGCCATTGTTTTTACTTTCTGTTTAAATTCTTCCCATTTAATGGCGAAGCTTGCTAATTCGACTGAAATCAGGCTTTCTAGTTCCTTCGCAACAGCATCAACGAAAGCATCGTCATCCAGCAACTGCGCGTTCAATTTCCAGAGGTCCCAGTTAAAGGTGTGTTTGATCTGTCTTTTCCCAAAGGTGGCAGTTACTAAGCAGTGATCGCTATATGCAATGGGTTGCACATCATAATCACGACACAAGGGCACCAATTCGGCTGACACATATAATCTATCTAGCCGAGCGTGGCTATCACGCTGGAAGTGAGTAAACTGCGGGTGAGTACCACTGGCAAAGACACTACCGATACCTTCCAAGTCGTAATCGTGCACCACTGCATTTAGCAATTCAGCACTCCTATCGCGTACGTGTGAAAATTTTACGCGGTCGTCAGCAGTGCATACACAGTTAAAATCGCCCAGCAGTATTACCACCTTGTCACAGTTTACGTACTCTTCAAGACGCTCAAAGAAGGATCGCCGGTCTGTTTGAATATTCGGTGCGTAGACGCAAATGACACGGAAATCCTTATCGCAAAAACAAAAATCAGCCACTAAAAGGCGCCCACTTTCACACGAAAACACTGACTGCACACAAATGCCAAAGTTTCTTCGAATGAATACAGCGCAACCACCTGATCCACCAACAGCGTGAGAAACACACACGTCAAAGTGCGCACGAAAATTGGACACCATTCTGTCGGTTAGTTCTTGGCTCTCTATTTTCGTTTCTTGGATTCCCACAAGATGCAAGTCATTATCTAAGAGTAGCCTGCTTAGCTGACATTGCCGCCTTCTTGCGCTGAGCCCTCGTACATTTAACGTGGCTACACGTAGGGCTCCTTCGATATTAGCTGCCATGACTACACGGTAGAATGGTGCCCATCACAGTTACGCAGGGACGAGTGTTGATAATGACGCGCCGATAACCGCGTCGAATGCCACAAAAGGGAACACAACCCGACCTCTCGAAAACAACACTCACATGCAACTCGGGCCCTCGTTCCTGACACATATCCAAGAGAATAGCGCTCAGGGTGACGGCCATTGCACTCACGAACCCCCCAACCCGCCTCAAGCAAAACACAGTACAGAACTACGGAGGCGGTTTACCCGCCTGCCGTGGATCGGCCGTAATGTTCGGCCGCAGCTTCAAGGTAGGTCTCCTCATAGCTGGCGTTTTGGGCGGTGGCTCGTCTCCGCCGCTGCTGTCCTGCGTCGTAGCCAGGCTATTGGTCTGGTCGCGCGGGCGTTTCCCCGCCTGCAAGTTAGCGAGCCCGGTATGGGTGTCCATGTCTTCCTGTTCAGGGGCGGTGGAGGCTGCTCCCGGATCAGGTGGGCTCTCTTCCTCACGGTTTGGCATGGCTGCAGTGCCCTCTGCTTTCTCTTGCTGTTCAGAGGCGGCGGCCTCGTCGACGTGTTGCCTTTGTTCTTGAAGTCGTACCTCCGACTCTGCCACCTCGCAAGCCGCTTCCTTAGCCGTGGACGATGTGTCTTCCATGTCCGCCTCGTCCATGAGCAGGGCGGAGTGGTCGTCGTTGCTCACGGGTCCGGTCACGCTAGCGTACGTCCGTTCACACTGACTCTCTTCGTGACCGAAGCGTCGGCACGCACCACACCGCGGAATGCGGCAGTCGCGACGAATATGGCCCGTTCCGCGGCAGCGCAGGCAGAGAGGGGCCCTGCCCGGCACAACCACGAGAGCCAGCTCTCCGGCGACACACACCTGATGTGGCAGGTCGTCCAGCATTACGCCAGGTTTCAACTTCAGCGTAACCAGTCTTGTAGTGGAGCTCTTATCAGCCACGCCATGAACACGCCACCGGTCGCGGGCAACGTCCGTGACCTTTCCAAACGGCGCGAAGGCAAGACGCACGTCCTCGTCGGGAACGGTGTGCAGCAGCCAATGCACTTTCAAGCGCATATCCTGGTTGGCGGGGTCAATGACGAGGCATCGGCCCTTTTTGACCTGCAGCTCACCAACGCTGACTATTTTCTTCACGGCTTCGTCGTCCTTGAAGGTCACGGCCCAAACATGGCTCATACGGTAGGCCCCGAGAGCCACCACTTCCGGCAGGAGCGATAACGGGGCGAGCGCATCGCGGAAATCTTCCACCCGGTATGGGCGGGCCCTGATGTCACAATGTAAAAAAACTGTGTTCATGACAAAACGCCCTGTTGGCAAACTCGGCAAAACAACTTGATACCCGTCAGCAGCAAAATTCCTGTTACCGCGGCCGCTCTGGGCCGCTGAAGCCGCTCCTACGGAGCCCGTCATCTTACGTCCGTCACGCTCGGTGGCCGGAAGCAGAATCCCCTCGGCCACACTACCACTTTTCTCCTGCCGAGTGACAGTCGTGTGCGCTTTTTGCCGAAGAGCGCACGTAAAAAAAAGTGACACAATATGGCAGTGGTGGGATTCGAACCCACGCCTCCGAGGAGACTGGTGCCTTAAACCAGCGCCTTAGACCGCTCGGCCACACTACCATGTTCTCCTGCCGAGTGACAGTCGTGTGCGCTTTTTACCGAAGAGCGCACGTAAAAAAAAAAGTGACACAATATGGCAGCGGTGGGATTCGAACCCACGCCTCCGAGGAGACTGGTGCCTTAAACCAGCGCCTTAGACCGCTCGGCCACACTACCACTGTTCACCTGCCGAGTGACGGTCGCGTGCGCTTTTTGCCGAAGAGCGCACGTAAAAAAAAGTGACACAATATGGCAGCGGTGGGATTCGAGCCCACGCCTCCGAGGAGACTGGTGCCTTAAACCAGCGCCTTAGACCGCTCGGCCACACAACCTTTTTTTTTTTTCTTTATTGCCAGTTCTCGACAGGTTCACCGACACACTGTCAGCAAAACAAACAAAATGCATAACTAGGACACGAAAATACAGACGAAAAAAACAAGCTCTTACATAGCAGCCAGCATGACTTGGCTGACTTTGTCTTTTAAAATTCCTTTAGGGATGCCAAGGCCTCTACCCTTGGTAGCCAATCAGGCACATCAACTTGTGCTTTTTTCACCTCCAGAAAGCGTGACATGTGTTCATGGAAATGTATGCGCGCAGGCCGCGCTTCTGGGTCACAATAGAAGCCTTGCATTCGGGATCGCCATAGACAGTAGAGGCCAGTCAGCATGATGAGGTCAAATGGGACCCCGTCCTCATTATCCAGTGGTAGAAATCTTATGCCCTGCGGATTTAAGGGCAATTCTTTCTTCATTGTTCTTTGCAGAACGTCCCAAAAGTACACCCCCTCCCAACAATGTATGAAAACATGGTCTACTGTTTCAGGCTTTTTACAAATCAGACAGTTTGACCCCCACGGCATGTAAAACCCGCGTTCTTCTAAGAAGGTTCTCACTGTCAGGGTGCCAGTGTGAAGCTTGAAGAAGAAAGATTTCACTCCTGGCTGCACGTGCATTCTTTTTACTCGTTTCAAAACGTTCTTTCCCTGACCTCCACTGTATATGACTCTGTACATCGGTACTGGAAAAATAACATCACACAGGTCACTGTACATTTTCTTTCTTTTCACGCTGAACATATAATCATTCGAGAACCGTACCGACAAAAAACGAACACTGGCTACTATCTCCTTGAAGTACCCAAACAAAGTACCAGGCATAATTTCGCTGCTGATAACAAGCTCTGGTAACGCACTACAAAGTCTCTCTTGACACACCGATCTTAAGAACGGGTCTTTGACGTCCCGAAAGAAGAAAAAACGGCTTACAAGCTGCCGCACGAATAGGTGTGCCAGACCCAGGCCTCCGTCTTTCACTCGCCTGAAAAGATTCGTGCGGCTGCAGCGTTCCCAGCTGGAAGCCCAAATAAAAACAGCGAACACTCGGTGGAACTTCTGCACATGCACTCGCGAACAATACAACACTTGCATCATGTACCATAATTTACTAACAAAAAACGAATTGCACACTGTCGCTCTGGCGAAAATTGATAGGTGTGAACCTTTCCATCTCTCCGCCTTTTCTCGTGTTTCTTTGGCTTGTTCTAGCCAGAAATCATCATTTTTCTTATAACTTTCAAGGGGAACGCCGAGGTACTTCACTGGGGTTTTAACCCATTTCACTTTGGCAAATGTCTCTGGTGTTGACTGCCACTCGCCGTGCCAAAAGCCCAGACACTTTCCCCAGTTCACAAAGCTCCCCGTTACTTCTCCGAACCGTCTTACTACAGCGACTGTCTCTAGCAGGCTCTCCTTTTTCGTACAGCACACCGCTATATCATCAGCGTACGCTAAGAGCTTTAGCTCGGACGCCTGCAATCTGAACCCATGAACACGATCATTTTCAATTATTGCTTGACACAAAGTTTCAATATAAATACTAAACAAAAGAGGACTCAGTGGGCACCCTTGACGCACGCTCCGCTGAACGTCAACGGGGGCCCCCAATCTGTTGTTGACTATCAGGCGCGTTTTGCAGTTTCTATAAGCTAGGGATATTCCGTCGATGATGATTGAGCCTAAATTAACATGTTCGAGTATGGAACGCAATAATACATGAGATACACAGTCAAATGCCTTTTCTAGGTCAAGCTGGAGTATTGCGACAGCCGACCGAGAGGCGTCACAACACTCGAGCACACACCTCAATGAATGAATATTAGTAAAAATAGAGCGGCCCTTAATACCACAGGTTTGGTGGGCTCCCACAATCTGCGTCATAACAGTCTGAAGTCTGCTAGCCAATACTTTCATAAATATTTTATAATCACAGTTAGTTAGTGAGATTGGTCTGTTTGATGTCACGAGTCTTAGCCTATCTTTTTGTTCTGTTTTTGGAATGAGCACAGTGTGTGCTTGGGAGAATGACAGGGGTAACGTTCCCACCTCAAATGCCTCATCAAAGACATCTTTCAACTGACAGGACAGGTCTTGCTTGAATGCTTTGTACCAAGCCGCGCTCAGACCGTCTGGACCGGGCGACTTTCCAGGGTTAAGATCATCTATTGCCTTTTCTATTTCTGCTATTGATATTGGTGCTTCAAGAGCTGCTTTTCTTTCTTCTGACAGCCGAGGCATGCGCTCTAAGAAGGCTGTTTTAAATCCTTCTACATCTACTGATCTATGGGCAAACAGCCCTTCGTAGAATCGAAAGAAAGCTCGCCCTATAGCCTCCGTATCTGTTGTTTCAATACCATTTTCTTCTATCACATCGATGTGATTACGGCGGGCGTGCGCCCTTTCGATTCCCAGCGCTCGCTTTGTGGGCGTCTCCCCCGCCGCCCATGCCTCGGCTCTGGCTCGTACTATCGCTCCCCGATAACGTTCTTCATCTGCTGCTTCGAGTTTCTGTTTTATGCTACGAATGTCGTCTTTAAACTTGCCCGGCTCACGGCATTCAAGCTTAACCAGTTTTTCAAGCAACGTTCTTAAATTTCTTTCTTTGACTTTATCCTCATACTTAATGCAGCTAGCTCGCTCTATGGCTTTCATTTTCACATGTTGCTTAAATAAATCCCATTGCGCGCCGACACTGGGCCCCTGTTCTGATTTCATTGCATCTATCGCCTCCTTCACATCTTGAATAAAGAATTCGTCGCTTAGAAGCTTTACGTTCATTTTCCACAGATCCCACGAAAACTTGTTTTGTTTTTCCGCACTTCCCATCAGACATTTAACCAGACAATGGTCCGAAAACGACACGGGCACTACATGGTATTGGGTGCACAAAGGTAATAGCTCCACTGATGCATAAATACGGTCAAGGCGAGCGTGACTCTGTCCTTGGAAATGCGTAAACTGCACTTCTCTCGCTGCCTCGAGACATTCTGCTACATCATCTATATCATGTTCTCCAATAAACCGTGATAAAAGCTGACTACTTCTGTCTCTATACCCGTGTGCATTGCTTCGGTCCCGAGTGTTCAAAACGCAGTTGAAATCTCCTAACACAACAACATGTTTGTCTGCAGTCAGATATGGCTCAATGCTCAGAAAAAAATTACACCTCTCATCTGTACCGTTCGGTGCATAAATACATATTACTCTCCAGGTAACATCACTGTAATAAAAATCAACAACAATAAATCTACCACTTGGACATGAATAAACACTCTGTACATCTAGCCCCGGTAACTTTTTCAAAAATAGCAGGCATCCCGCTGACTTGCCCACCGCATGACTCACTGCAACGTAGTAGCGAGCCGTGAAGCGAAGCATCATGCTCCGGGTCTGCTCCTCCCCTTCAACTTTTGTTTCTTGCACTGCCAACATGTCGAGGTCATGATCTACCAACAACCGGTATACTTGGCTCTGCTTTTTCTTTGCGGCTAGACCTCGCACGTTTAACGTAGCCAAACTCAACGACGCGTTGCGTGCCATGTTTTAACAGGAGGTAGCAGGACCCGAAGCATGACGCTTACCTTGCACGTCTAGCGCACGGCTAGACGTCTTCGGATCGGCCCGGTTGCCCGGTGTCCAGGTGCTGCCTCGGCGGCTCGTCGGTGGCCTTCCTCTCCGATTCGAGATTTGGCCGTGGCTTAAGGCTGGGGCGTCTCCCGGAGGACGCCTTCTGGTCCGCGGTCCCTTCAAGCGGACGCTTGACAGCCGGGTTGACTCTGCCGCTATGGGCTTGGCTCCCCTGCAAGCGCGGCTTCCTTGGTTCAGCTTGGGTGCCTTCTGTATCGCTGCTCTCCAACGTGACGTCGTCAGCGGGAACGGGCGTTGCTGCCAGCTCGGTCACTGTTGCTGGCGGCTGGGTCGTAGCCTCCGTTGTCACCTGGCTTTGCTTGCCTTCTGGTGTCTTTTCGCTGCGCGGTTCCTTTTGGGTTTCCAAGCTTCCGCTTCCCTTTGCTGCCTCCTCGGCTTCGGTCACGTCCATTAAGAGCTTCTCGGTGTAGTCGCTCACTCCTCGCCCAGTAGCTGCGGCGTAGGACCGCGTGCACTGAGCGTCTTCGTGTCCAAATCGTCTGCATATCGAGCACCGGGGCACTTTGCAGTCACGCCGGACATGTCCAGAGCCCTGACAGCGCAGGCACTGCATTGGTCGCCCCGGAACTACCACTAATGCTAGTTCTCCGGCGACCCGTACCTGGTGCGGTAGGTCTTCCAACTTCAAGCCAGTTTTCAACTTTATCAGCACCGTCCGGGCAGTCGAGTTTTTTTCTTGAACACCCGGCACCCGCCAACGCTCACGCTGTACGTCAACCACCTTACCATAAGCGGCTAGCGCTGTACGGACGTCCTCGTCAGCTACGCCGTAAATAAGCCAGTGAAGGCGTAACTTGACTTGCCTGTCCTGTGGGTCCACGACGACGCAGCGCCGTCCCTTCACTTCCATTTCCTTCAAGGCTAGCAGCCGCTTGGTAGCGTCTGCATTGCACATGGTAACCGCCCAGACATGGTTAATCTGGTAGGCTCCGAGTGCGACAACTTCCGGCAGCATCCCAGCAAGAGCGAGGGCGTCCCTGAAATCTTCAACTCTGTAAGGCCGTGCTCGCACGTCACCATGCAGAAAAACTGCATTGGTAACGATGCGTCCTGTAGGCAGTTGTGGCAAAACAAAATGGTACTCATCTTCTTCTTGTTTCCTGTTACCGCGGCTGGTAAGGGCCGCCATCGCCGCTCCAACGGAGCTCATGATCCTACGAACCGCACAGCACGGCTGCCGGAAGCAGAATGACTCGGCCACACTACCACTGTTCTCCTGCCGAGTGACGGTCGTGTGCGCTTTTTGCCGAAGAGCGCACGTAAAAAAAATTGGTGGGATTCGAGCCCACGCCTCCGAGGAGACTGGTGCCTTAAACCAGCGCCTTAGACCGCTCGGCCACACTACCACTGTTCTCCTGCCGAGTGACAGTCACGTGCGCTTTTGCCGAAGAGCGCACGTAAAAAAAGTGACACAATATGTGCAGCGGTGGGGATTCGAGCCCCGCCTCCGAGGAGACTGGTGCCTTAGAACCAGCGCCTAGACCGCTCGGCAACACTACCACTGTTCTCTCTGCCAGAGTGACAGTCGTGTGCGCTTTTTGCCGAAGAGCGCACGTAAAAAAAAGTGACACAATATGGCAGCGGTGGGATTCGAGCCCACGCCTGCGAGGAGACTGGTGCCTTAAACCAGCGCCTTAGACCGCTCGGCCACACTACCACTGTTCTCCTGCCGAGTGACAGTCGTGTGCGCTTTTTGCCGAAGAGCGCACGTAAAAAATTGACACAATATGGCAGCGGTGGGATTCGAGCCCACGCCTCCGAGGAGACTGGTGCCTTAAACCAGCGCCTTAGACCGCTCGGCCACACTACCACTGTTCTCCTGCCGAGTGACGGTCGTGTGCGCTTTTTGCCGAAGAGCGCACGTAAAAAAAGTGACACAATATGGCAGGGGTGGGATTCGAGCCCACGCCTCCGAGGAGACTGGTGCCTTAAACCAGCGCCTTAGACCGCTCGGCCACACTACCACTGTTCCCCTGCCGAGTGACGGTCGCGTGCGCTTTTTGCCGAAGAGCGCACGTAAAATAAAGTTACACAACATGGCAGCGGTGGGATTTGAACCAACGCCTTCCAGGAGACTGGTGCCTTAAACAAGCGCTTTAGACCGCTCGGCCACGCTACTTTTTTTTATTTATTGCCGGTCTTTGACAATGTACAGAGCACAAACTACAGAACATTATCACAAAAATAACTATAAAACATATTGAAAAACATGAAAGCCAGCAGTCCAACATGGACTGGCGTTGTCGAACTAAAACTCTTTTAATGCCGTCAGAGGTGCTAGCCTCGACAGCCAATCGGGAACACAATCTTGTGTTTTCTTTATTTCAATAAAGCGAGACATACTGTCTCGAAAATAGATACGAGCCGGCCTAGCGTCTGGGTCGCAATGGTACCCAGCCATCCGTGCCCGCCATAAACAGTGGAGGCCATGGAGCATTATTAAATCGTATGGAACTCCGTCCTCATTCTTTATCGCTAGATACCTGATCCCATGCGGATTCAACGGAAACTCATTCTTGATTGTCCGTTTTAGGATGTCCCAGAAGTAGACACCTTCCCAGCAATGCAAGAACACATGATCTATGGTTTCAGGTTGCTTGCAAATCAAGCAGTGTGAGCCCCATGGTACAAGGAAGCCACGTTCTTCCATGAATGTTTTCACAGACAGTGTTCCTGCGTGTAGCTTAAAAAAGAATGTTTTTACCCCAGTAGGTACCTCCATTCTTTTCACCCGTTTAAGGACATCCTGTCCTGGTCCTCCACTGTATACCGCTCTGTACAATGGCACTGGAAATACAACATCGCATACATCTTTATATAATGTCTTTCTTTTCACGCCGGATAAATAATCGAAAGAAAAACGCACTGAAAGAAAGCGCACACTATCTACTCCTTCTTTAAGATAGCCGCGAATCGCCCCTGGCTTACTATTAGTACTAACAACGAGTGCCGGCAAGGCGTCTCTTAACCTGAGCTGTAATACCGTACGCAGAAATGGATCACGCACATCTCGAAAAAAAAATCTATTGACAAGCTGTCGTACAAAAAGATGCGCCAAGCCTAGCCCCCCTTACTTCACCCGCCTGAACAGGTTTGTTCGGCTACATCTTTCCCAGCTAGATTCCCAGAAACGGCGAACACTCTGTGCAACTTTTGTACGTTTACCCTTGAACAAAATAACGTCTGCATGACGTACCACAACTTCGTAATGAAAAACAAATTACATACAGTTGCCCTTGCGAAAATGTACAGGTTGATGCCTTTCCACCTGTCTGCTTTTTCTCTTGTTTCTTTTACTTGGTTCGTCCAGTATTCCTCGCTATGTTTGTAACTGTCCAAGGGAACACCCAGATACTTGGTAGGGGTTTTCACCCAGCTCACATTTGCGAAGTTGTCTGGGGCCGAAGACCACTCTCCATGCCACAAACCGAGGGATTTACCCCAGTTCACTTTACTGCCCGTCACATCACAAAACTGTTTCAAACCGCGTATTGTTTCCGTTACACTTTCTCTGTTTGTACAACACACGGCGATATCATCTGCATATGCCAGGAGCTTGATTTCTGTGGCTGCCAAGCTATAACCGCGTATATGATCATTCTCTATTATCGCCAAACACATCGTTTCTATGTAAATAGCAAACAAAACAGGACTGACGGGGCAGCCTTGACGCACAGAACGCATGACGTTAATGGGGGCCCCCAATGATTTATTCACAATTAAGCGTGTTGTGCAGTTCTGATACGCCAACGCCACTCCCTCAGTGATAATGGCACCCACATTAACGTGTTCCAGAATGGCAAACAAAATATCATGAGACACACAGTCAAACGCTTTCTCTAGGTCAAGCTGGAGCACTGCGACGCCATCGTAAGTGATGTCACAGCACTCGAGCACGCACCGCATCGTGTGAATATTCGTAAAAATTGACCTCCCTTTGATCCCACACGTTTGGTGGTCTGCGACTATTTCTTCGATGACGCTTGGAAGTCTGGCTGCCAAAACCTTCATGAAAATCTTATAGTCGACATTGGTTAAAGATATCGGCCTACAAGATGTCACGAGCCTAAGTTTCTCCGCTTTGTCACTCTTAGGTATCAAGATGGTATGCGCTTTACCAAAAGAAGGCGGCAAAGCTTTGTTCACATACGCGGCGTTAAACAGGTCTGTTAGCAGGGGCGACAGTTCTTTCTTGAAGGCTTTATAAAAACACGCGCTCAGACCGTCAGGTCCGGGTGATTTGCCATTGTTCAAATCATTTATTGCTTTTTCGACTTCGTGTTCTCTTATATTGCCTTCTAATAGGTCCTTCGTGTCGTCACTTAATCGCGGCATGCGACTGAGAAAGACCCTTTTGAACTCATCTACATTGGCTTCTTGATATGCAAACAATGACTGGTAATACTCTAAAAACGCTCCGCCTATGCTCTTATTATCGTCTACGAGTGTGCCATTCCACGAGATCTTATCGACATGATTACGTCGACCATGAGCTTTTTCAAGTCCAAGCGCCCTTTTGGTGGGCGTCTCCCCCGCTACTAATGCGTTTGCTCTTGCGCGCACAATCGCACCTTGATAGCGTTCTTTGTCCAACTGTTCGATTTTTACTTTGATGGTTCACATATCTTGCTTATACGCCCCTGGCTCTACGCACTCGAGCGCTATCAGCTGATTAAGTATCTTTCGTAAGTCTCGTTCTTTCATTTCCCTCTCAAACTTTAAGCAGCTAGATCTTTCTATTACTTTTATTTTTACCTTCTGTTTGAACCATTTCCATTTCTCTGCTATTGTTTCAATACATTCATCGCTTAATTCCATAACGGCCTCATGAATTGCGTCTACAAATGGCGCGTCTTTTAGAAGTAAGGCATTCATTTTCCATTGGTCCCAGTTGAAAGATTGACTCTTCTTCATTCCTATGGTACACATCACCAAGCAGTGATCGGAGAACGACACAGGTGCAACAGAATAACTGTGGCACTTTGGAATCATGTCCTGTGACATGTAGAAACGGTCTAACCGCGCATGGCTACTGCCTTGAAATCGCGTATACATCTTCCCCCTCTCCCTCCAGACACTCACATACATCGTCTAGTTCATTTTCGCTAATCAGCTTAGACAATATATGACTGCTTTTATCGCGGATGCCACCATTATTGGATCGGTCCCGAGGACTCAAAACACAGTTGAAATCTCCCAACAAAAGTATGCACTTTTCACTGCTAATATACTGAAAAAGATTCGAAAAAAAATAATGCCCGTTCTTCTACACCATTTGGCGCATATATGCATATAACTCGAAATTGAACTTCACAAAAAACAAAATCTCAAAATACAATCCTTCTGGATTGACATGAAAACACACTTTGTACTACAAGGTTTGGCAACTTCTTAACAAACAGGACACATCCGGCGGACGTCCCTACCGCGTGGCTCACGGCCGCATAATATCTAGACGTGAAACGCCGCACCATGCTCCCGGTCTCCTCCTCCCCGTCTACCTTGGTCTCCTGGACAGCTAAAACGTCTATGTCGTGGTCAGTGACCAACCGTAGGACTTGACTTTGCCTACGGCTAGCCGCCAAGCCTCGCACGTTTAGTGTGGCAATACTGAGAGACGGGTCATGTGCCATGCTGTACTAAAGAATCAGGTAGGCCCGGAGCATGGAGCTTACCTTTCACGACTAGCCCTCGGCTAGCCGCCTCCGGGACCTTCCGGCTTGCCGGCGTTGTTCGTGGGAGGCGCCTTGTCGCCAGGCGTTCTCTGCGGCGGGATGTTGGGCTTTGGCTTGAAGCCTAATCGCCTCCCAAGAGGCTGTCTTTGTCGGCGGCCCCTCGCTGGAACATCGTTGCACCCTCCTCTCGGTCCTTTGTCTCGTCGTGGGGTCGCTTGACTGGAGCGGGAGTCGTAGTCCGGTCGCCGTCGTTGACGCCCTCGTCTTGTTCCATTGCCGCCGTGTCGTCAAAGGGTGCGTCTTCACTAACGCCCCCCCCCCCCCCCCGTCGTCTGCTCCTCTGCATTCGCGACTTCTGCCGACGTACTCGGCTTCGCAGCGGCCTTAGCCACCCTGACGTCTGCATTTACGTCCAACGCAGCACTGCCTGTCGGTAATGGTACCGGGTCTCCGGCTCCTTTCGCAGCGTCCTCCGCCTCCACCACGTCCATGACGTGCTCTGCCGCAACGTCAGTCGCAGCAGGGCCCGTCACGGCGGCGTATGACTTCACGCAGTCAGCGTCCACGTGGCTGAAACGTCTGCACCGTGAACAGTGGGGGACTTTACATTCACGGCGGACGTGTCCCGTGCCCTGGCAACGCAAGCACTGCATGGGCCGACCGGGAAATACCACCAAGGCCAACTCTCCGCCGACGCGGACCTGATGTGGAAGGTCCTCCACTTTAACGCCGCTCTTCAGCTTGAGCAGCACGGTCCTGGTGGTTGACGTCTTGTCCCCCATGCCTTGGACGCGCCACCTCTCCCGGCTTACCTCCTCCACCTTGCCGAGAGCCGCGAACGCCGTCCGGATGTCCTCGTCGGCCACGCCGTACAGAAGCCAGTGAAGCCTAAGCTTCACCTGCTGGTCCTGTGGGTCGACGATGACGCACCGTCGTCCCTTCACCTGGAGTTCCTTGTGGGCCACCAGTCGTTTTGTGGCGGTCGCATCCTTGAGGGTCACCGCCCAGACGTGGTTAATCTGGTACGCCCCTATGCATAGCACCTCAGGCAGCAAGCCTGTCGGCAGCAGGGCGTCCCTGAAATCCTCGACCTTGTAGGGTCTGGCACGTACAGCGGTGAGCACTGTTAGGGTGAACACGCGAGCGCGTGGCCGACGGCACTATCAGCGCCGCGTAACAGCCATCGTTGGAAACATTGCACATGCGCAGCATGTGCTTTGCGAAAGACTCTTTCCACCGCGCGCATCACGTCATCGATACGCTTGTTCGTCGTCTGCTAGCCGCATTTTTTGTTCGCTGAGCTGATACCTTCTGCATTTCAAGGTCCATTTGGATTGAAGATTGGCGCGTGAAGGAAAAAAGTGAGTGTAAGAGGGATAATTATTAAACTTTTTATTCAAGAAAATTGCACTTTTGCAATTCAAGTTAAACAAGACCATGAGAACAAATATAAAAACATGAGCAAATCTAATAGCGAGTCATGTGACCACTTACAGCAACGACTGCAGCTATTCTGGACGGTAACGAGTCGTAAAGTGATCGAACATATTCCCGATCGGCTTTCAGCCTTTCCCACTCGTTGCTGACTTGCGCCCACAACTGGTCCGAAGTCGCGGAATAAAGGGGCTTCCTTGCCAAAGAAGCTTTCAGACGGCCCCACACGTTTTCTATCACATTCAGGTCCGCTCCTTTCGGAGGCCATTCCAGTAGCTGCATGTGCTGCTCCGCCTGGAACTCCTTGACAGCCCGCGCCGTGTGTATCGGTGACCGGTCCTGTTGGAACAGGTAATCACCGTCTGGGAATAAACTGCTCGCATATGGCAACAGCACATTGTTCAAAATGTTGCAGTATTGTTCCGACGATAAGTGTCCACGTATACGTTGCAGGGGCCCTAAACCATATCTTGAAACAGCAACCCACACGTTCACACTTGATCTCCCACTGGCAGAAACCCCTTGCACGTTGTCCGGGTCGTTCCTGCGTGGCATTGTGACGTTAACTAAAACAATTGCTTTTCAAAGCAGGAAGTTTGCCTCACCGTGTGCCTGGTAGTCTCCAAACACGCAATCTTTGGTCTTGTCGCGTCGAAAACGTCGACTCATCCGAAAAGATGACGCGACCCCACTCTTCTGATGTCCATGCTTCGTGCAGCTCAGCGAACTGCCGTCATGCGTCCTTGTTTGCCGCCGTTAGTAGTGGCTTCTGCGCTGCGACGCGACTGCGAAGGCCCGCAGTACGCAGGCGACGTCGAACAGTGGTGTCCGAAACGTCCAAATCCAAGTCCTCGCGTATTGCTGGGGCTGGCAAGAAAGGGTTACGAACAGCAGCTGCAACTATGAGGGCGTCTTCATCGTCTGTGGTAGCTTTAGGGCGGGGCGCGCGGGGTGCATCCTGAATGCGACCTTCATACTTGTAGGCTTGAATTATCCTGTTCACAGTCTTCAGGGGCCTATTAACTAAAGCGCCAATATACCGCTGGGAATAACCTTTCAGGGAAAGATCGACAATTGAGCGCCGTTCATCATCGGGAACCCTAGCCATAATACGATCTGGCGACAGAATGAACGGCTGCGAAAGATGTTTGGTTGTTTTATATACGGTGTTGCATGCGCAACAACTTTGAAGGGAACGAATAGACACGCCCCCATAGATATACAAGTTTTTTTGTCTTGTTCTGTTCAAGCACAGATGTTTAAAGAAATCTTAAAATGCAGGATGCATGGGCTTAGAAAACAAAAATGCGGCTAGCAGACGACGAACAAGTGCATTCATGACGTCATGCGCGCGGTGGAACAATTATTTCGCGGAAGGCGTGATGCGCATGCGCAATGTTTCCAGTGATGACCGTAACGGGGCGCTGACAGTGCCGTCGGCCACGCGCTCGCGTGTTCACCCTAACAGTGCTCACCGCTGTACATCACCGTGCAAAAACACAGTATTAATCGCCACTCGTCCTTGGGGCAGTTGAGGCAGAATAAACGGATATTGGTTGTCATCGTCGTTGGTCCTGTTACCGCGGCCAAAAGTGACCGCTGTCGCTGCCCTTGAAGAGGCCATGATCCTACGAACCGTCACGCTCGGTGGCCGGAAGCAGAATGCTCGGCCACGCTACCACTGTTCTCCTGCCGAGTGACGGTCGCGTGCGCTTTTTGCCTAAGAGCGCACGTAAAAAAAAACGACACAATATGGCAGCGGTGGGATTCGAGCCCACGCCTCCGAGGAGACTGGTGCCTTAAACCAGCGCCTTAGACCGCTCGGCCACGCTACCTTTTTTTTTCTTTATTACGTTGTGATCAACATTTCACAGACACAGCAATTACAAACAAAAAGTAAAGTAAATCCCTAGCCACTCGGCTAGTTCGTGTGTTTTAAAATGGCCTGATTGTGGCCAAATGATCAAAAACAGTAAACCATTCTGGTGGATCATCTAGTGCCTTGTATACATCTCGTATGTAGATAACAGCTTGAATGAAATAATCTCTTGCTGATCTTGGACTCAAATGCGCATGTCTGACGTCCATTCTTGTTCGCCAGACACTGTGCATACACATCACCATGAACATATCACTTGGTACACCCTCTGGTTCCACACAAGGTAAGTAACGGATTCCGAAATGGCTTAAAGGTAAGTCCTTTTTTAAGGTCCTTTGAAGCACATCCCATAGGAACATCGCGTCATGGCAATCAAGAAAAACTTGTTCAATGGTTTCCGGTTTTCTACATATTAGGCAGTTTACAGACCATGGAACGAAGAGGCCTTTGCTCTGCAGCAATGGTTTTACAGGGAGGGTATCGGTATGCAATTGAAAAAAAAAAGGATTTCATTGAGGCTTTCACTGGCATTCGCTTAAAACGCTTGAGGACGTCGCGCTCTGAGCCCAGTTGGTACAGCCCGCGGTACACAGGAATGGGCAAAAAAACATCAAGTAAGTCTTTATACAATCGCTTACGTGTCACAGACGTTAAGTATTCATAGGAAAATCTGGCGTTAAGAATCTGCATAGCCGCTACAACTTCACGTAGGTAGCCAGATAACAACGCTGGCCGAAAAAAAAATTGATACAACGTAGTCTGGCAAGGAATCTCGTAATCGCACTTGGATTACAGTTCGAAGAAAAACGTCAGCTTGATCACGCAAGAAGAAAAACCTCGTCACAATCTGCTTAAAAAACAGGTGCGATAGCCCCAAGCCCCCGTTTTTAACTTTATGAAAAATGTTGCAACGACTCATGCGCTCCCAAGTCGACCCCCAGATAAAGACTGCAAACACTCTGTGCAGTTTTTGTACAGAAACCCTAATCATGCTTTACACCTGGAGCACATAGTACACTTTAGCTATCAAAAAGACATTACAAACGGCTGCTCTTGAAAACATAGAAAAATTATGACCCCCCCATTTTTCTGTTTGTAATTTCACTCTTCTTGCTTCATCTGCCCAATAGTCTTTGCTGTCCTTATAGTGTTTCAGTTGAACTCCTAGATAGCTATCGGGAGTTGTGCTCCATTTTATGTTGCACATCATGTCTGGAGCACTCTCCCAGCTGCCATGCCAGAACCCAAGACATTTATTCCAGCTTATCATGCTTCCTGTTGCACTACAAAACTTGTTAGCCTCTTCTACAACTTCGTACACGCTTTCTTCATTTGCGCAAAATGCAGCTATATCATCCGCATAAGCGAGGATTTTAACTTCACTGTTGAAGAAAGTGTAGCCTCGAATACTCGGATTTGCAAGTACTTTTAAACAAAATGGTTCCAGGTAAAGATCAAAGAGGAGGGATGACAAACAACAGCCTTGTTTTACAGATGTTTCAACACGAATCATTTCACTTAGTTTCTTATTGATGACAAGTCTCGCTGTACACTTATCATAGACCATTTTCACTCCTTCTAGAATTACAGATCCTACATTGACGTGCTTCAGGATGAGGAAGAGAATTTCATGCACAACTCTATCAAAAGCCTTGTTCAAATCCAGTTGAACCATTGCAACTCGATCCTGCATAGCGTCGCAACATTCGAGAACCGTTCTTGCTACGTGAATATTTGTAAGAATTGTTCTTCCTTTAATTCCGCAAGTCTGATGTGGACCTACAAGGGACTTGATAACACTTTGGAAACGGCGAGCCAAAACTTTCATAAAGATCTTGTAATCAGTATTCGTTAAGCTTATTGGTCGGTATGCTTCCACAGAAAGCAGTTTCACCGGGTCATTAGTTTTCGGAATCAGGATCACATGGGATGTTCTAAAGGACGGTGGTGTTAGTTTTCCTTCGTAGCATTCTTCTATAACTCGATGTAGGGACTCTGCCATGTCTCTCTTGAAGAACTTGTACACGGCGGCACCGAGACCATCTGGACCAGGAGATTTTCCAGGACTGAGGTCGTCTATCGCCTGCTCGACTTCCGCGATTGTTATTGGCCTTTCCAGTGACTGTTTTGTTTCGTCAGAAAGCTTAGGCATAAGCGGCAGAAAATCGCTTAGAAACCGTTCAGTATCGCATGTTTTATGACTAAATAATCTTCTATAATATTCAACAAAGGCAAGCTGTATCAGTTCACCATCATGAGTAACGTCATTGCGAAAACTGATTTCGTTAATTTCTTTTGATACTGCATGTTTCTTTTCGTCGCATAGCGCTCGTTTGGTGGGCGTTTCGCCCAACCAAAGCCGCTCGGACCTCGCCCTTATCACTGCGCCACGATACTTTTCTGCTTCTATGATCTCGAGCTTCGCCTTTAGTTCTTTTATTTCTTTCGAGAACAGCCCAGGCTTAGCGTTTTCTACGGTAACCAAGTAATCTAACTCGCTATGCAGCTCTTTTTCTTGCTGCCTTTCTTTCTGCCTTAAAACACTTGCTCTTTCCAATGCGGCGACCTTGAAGTCGCATTTAAACTGTTCCCACACCAGCATAAAGTTGCATGTTTGATTCAACCGCATGCTATCTATATATTCCTTGATCTTTGCAACGAAAAGGTCATCCTGCAGTAATTTATTGTTGAATTTCCACAATTCCCAGTTAAACTTTGACACTTTCTTTTTTGTACCAATGGTAAGTATGACTAAAGAGTGATCACTAAAGCTCACATGCTGCGTTTCGTAAGTGGAACATAAAGACACTAACTCAAAAGGGACATAAATTCGGTCTAATCTGGCATGAGATACATTTTGAAAATGGGTGTATTTTGCTTGGTCTTCATGCGTCAACACTAAAGCTACATCTTCGAGTTCATTATCTTCAATCATTCGATGCAATAATTCTGCACTTTTATCTCGATAAGTTTTACTATTGGATCTATCTTCGTGTCTGCGTACGCAATTGAAGTCACCAAGCAATAACACACTTCTTTCGCACTCTAGACAGGGTCGCACGGTACTAAAAAAACTTTCTCGCTCAAAGATTCTATTCGGTGCATAGACACAAACTACTCGCCAGGGAATTTCAGCATAAAGAAAATCACAAAAAACTAGTCGGCCATTGTCACAAGAAGACACAGATTCAATGATTCCAAGGCTCTTTCGAATAAAGATAGCACAGCCGCCAGCCCTCCCAACGGCATGACTCACACACACATTATATCTGTTGCGAAAGACTTCAACCATTCGATCAGTTACTTCTTCACTCTCGATTTTGGTCTCCTGGACCGCTAACACATCAATATCATTTTCTAAAAGAATTCGATTTAGCTGACATTGTCTTCTTCGCGCAGAAAGGCCTCTCGTATTGAAGGTCGCGACACGCAAGGCATGTTTATATTTAGCTGTCATCTCTATTAGGAAATATTGCCAATATCCTACTCACAATGTTCGCGTCAAACATGCAGGCCCGCCCGCGGTGAGAGTAGGCTCCATGATCGCTGCACTTCCAGAGAAAAAAAACACGAATGGGGTTGTACAAAACAAAAAAAAAGGGGGGGGGGGTAGCCGTCGCTAAGAAGGCGGCGGCGTGGAATTCGTCCGTCGGTCTGTCGTAAGATTTGGCACTGGCTTGAAAGACTGCCGTCTGGAAGTTGCAGCCTTTGTGGGAGGTTCCCCGGTTGTCTCTGAAACGCCACTCGCAATGGTGTCCTCAGTCTCCTCTCGCGTCCTCTTTACAGGACCGCTGCCAGTTTCTGCCATGTCGACCTCGGTGATGGCATCCTCAGTGGCTTTCGGGTTCTCAGGAAGAGTGGTGTCAGTGCCTTGGGTCTTGATTGCGTCTTCTTTTAGCGCTTCTGGGCTCGGTGCGGTAGCAACACGCACAGGGTCTTTCTCGCGACTCAATTCCTTGACGTTATCACATGGTGTTTGTAGAGGCTTTGGGGCCTCCGCCTTCCCATCGTCGCCGTGACCTCGCGTGGCATCTTCTGCATCTGCAGCGTCCATCATGTGCTCGGAAACCAAATCCCTCCGGACCGCGCCTGTTACGCTGGCATAGGAGCGCACGCACTGGGTTTCGTCGTGGCCGTATCGACGACATAGCCCGCAACGTGGAACACGGCACTCGCGACGTATATGACCGATGCCGTGGCATCGAAGGCAGAGCGCAGCTCTGCCTGGGACATGAACGAGTGCCAAGTCTTCACCGACACGCAGCTGATGAGGCAGATCGTCGATGGTAACGCCCACCTTCAACTTCAACGTTACGGACCGTGTTGTCGACCCTTTATCGAAGCTGCCTTTTACCTTCCATTTTTCTCTGTTGATTTCTGTCACCTTTCCGAAGGCGGAAAGTGCAGTTCGAACATCGTCGTCTGGTACCCCATGAAGTAGCCAGTAAAGCTTCAGACGAACGCCTCGGTCGCAGGGGTCTATAACCATACAGCGCTCGTCTTTGACATTGAAGGCGTCTGCAGCCAGTATCCTCTTTTTTCCCTCTTCGTCCTTGAACGTTACTGCCCACAGGTGATTCATTTGGTATGCCCCGAGGGCAACCACCTCCGGCAGCAGCGAAAGACGGTCGAGTGCATCGCGGAAATGCTCGCATCGAAAAGGCCTTGCCTTAAGGCAACCGTGCAAAAAAACGGTATTCAAAACTGATTCACCTGTGGGCAGATGCGGCAAAACAACCTGATAATCTTCAGCCGGATTGTCAGAGGACCTGATTCCGCGGCCATTGGCCGCTGTATCCGCTCCGAGGGAGCACATGCTTACACAACCGTTCGCTTCGGAAACCGGAAGTGGAATCGCTCGGCCACGCTACCACTGTTCACCTGCCGAGTGACGGTCGCGTGCGCTTTTTGCCGAAGAGCGCACGTAAAAAAAGTGGCACAATATGGCAGCGGTGGGATTCGAACCCACGCCTCCGAGGAGACTGGTGCCTTAAACCAGCGCCTTAGACCGCTCGGCCACGCTACCACTGTTCACCTGCCGAGTGACGGTCGCGTGCGCTTATTGCCGAAGAGCGCACGTGTAAAAAGTGACACAATATGGCAGCGGTGGGATTCGAACCCACGCTTCCGAGGAAACTGGTGCCTTAAACCAGCGCCTTAGACCGCTCGGCCATGCTACCACTGTTCACCTGCCGAGTGACGGTCGCGTGCGCTTTTTGCCGAAGAGCGCACGTAAAAGAAGTGACACAATATGGCAGCGGTGGGATTCGAGCCCACGCCTCGGAGGAGACTGGTGCCTTAAACCAGCGCCTTAGACCGCTCGGCCACGCTACTTTTTTTTTCTTTATTGCCTGTTTACATGATACAGAAGGGAACAAGACAGAGGGTTTCAAAACTTTTTGAAAGCGAGCAACTCATCAAGCAGTCCCACCCAATCAGGTGGCTGTGGCTGTGCACGGTAGATCTCTGGCATATACACTACATGTTCAATAAAATTTTCCCTTACAGTGTGAGGGTCAACGTCGGCATGTCTTACTGCCATTCTAGTTTTCCATATACTATGGAGGCTCAGGACCATTATCATGTCGTAAGGAATGTCACCATCATTCTCAACTGGTAAATAACGGATTCCATGTGGCGCAATCGGCAGTTCCTTTTTAATAGTTCGCTGAAGGATGTCCCAATGAAATATTGGATCCCAGCAATCGATAAATGCATGTTCCATTGTTTCTGGTTTTTGCATAATATGCAGTTGACTGTCCACGGTACGAAGATTCCTTTGTCGTGTAGCCACGTTTTTACCGGTAAAGTGTTTGTATGTAGCTTGAAAAAGAATGATTTTACATGGGGTTTTATCGGCATTCCTTTCACTCGTTTTAAGACGTCTTGTCCAGAACCTCCAGTGTATATGCTTCTGTACAAGGGAACAGGCAACATAACATCCAATAAATCTCTGTACAGGTTTTTCCTTTTCACTGTACTTAAATATTCAAACGAAAAACGCACCTTAAGTATGCGAAAAGCAGCAACAACTTCGTGCCAGTAACCTCTTATACCGCGTAACGCGGTCTTATTTGTACAAACAATGAATTCAGGTAGTGCATTGTGCAGGCGAACTTGTATCACCGTGCGCAAAAATGGGTCACTCTGATCCCTTAAAAACATAAAACGTGACACAATTTGTCTGATAAAGAGGTGCGACAGACCAAGCCCACCTTTCTTCACGGACAAAAACAGATTAGTGCGACTAGTTCTTTCCCAACTCCCTCCCCAAATAAACACTGCAAAAACTCTGAATTTTTTGTAGGTTAGCCCGGGACATGAACAACACTTGCAACACATACCATAACTTGGCAACTAAAAAGAGATTACAAGTAGTCGCACGTGCAAACATTGACAGATTCCGACCCTGCCATCCCAGTATCTTATCTTTCACCCGCTCTGTTTCTTCTTTCCAATATTGTTCGGGATCGTCATAACATTGTAGAGGGGCACCTAAGTACGTTGTTGGCATTGCTGTCCATTGTACGCCAGCGAATGATTCAGGTTTTTCGCTCCACTCGCCATGCCAAAACCTATGGTCTTCTCCCAGTTAATCTTGCATCCGGCTTCCTTACAAAAGTTACCCGTCAGCCTAACCACCTCTTTGATGCTTTCCTGGTCCTGACAAAAGACAGCAATATCATCAGCGTATGCGACTACCTTGACTTCTGTCGCTTCAAGCATAAAACCGCGCACTTTTTGGCTATTAATTAGGCTCAAGCAGAAAGGTTCCAAGTAAGCATCAAAAAGTAATCATGAAATTGCACATCCTTGCCGAACACTGGAGAGAAGTTGGATTGGTTCACTTAACTTTTTGTTTATAATGATCCGCGTGCTGCACTCTGAGTAGGCCATTTTAACTCCATTTAATATCACTCGGCCTACATTAACGCATTCTAATAATGAAAAGAGTACTTCATGGGATACATTGTCAAACGCTTTCTCCAAGTCCAGTTGCAGCACTGCAACCCGACAGGAGAGGGCATCGCAGCACTCAAGCACACACCGAGCTACATGCGTATTCGTAGAAATTGTTCGGCCCTTGATGCCACATGTTTGATGTGGTCCCACTAGCTGTGTTACGACACTTTGAATTATTTTCGCTAGCACTTTTGTAAATATTTTGTAGTCGCAGTTTGTAAGGCTTATTGGCCTGTTTGATTTTACTGACAACAGTTTAACCGGGTCTTCGCACTTAGGGATTAGCACTATATGAGATGGTCGTAAAGACGGTGGCATTCGCTGTGTTGCATACATTTCCTTGAAAACAGTATGCAGTAATTGGCTGAGCTGATGTTTGAAAGCCTTGTAGAAGGCCGCTCCTAAGCCATCTGGCCCGGGAGCTTTTCCTGCACCTAGTCCATCGATGGCATCTTCAATCTCTCGTAATGTAATTGGTAATTCAAGGTTTGCTTTAATGTCTTCTTCTAAACGTGGCATGAGATTAAGGAAGTCTCGCTCAAATCCTTCTTCTAGTTTTTTCTTGCTTCCAAGCAGTTCGCAATAATGAGCAACGAATGCTCGTTCTATCATGGTAGGTTCGGAAGTTTCCTCGTTTTGATATATTATTGCTTCTATTTCTTTTTTTTTTTGTTGCATATCTCTTTTCGTCACTTAACGCCCGTTTAGTGGGCGTTTCCCCATTCCACAATCGTTCCGCCCGCGCTCGTACCATAGCTCCTTTATATCGTTCTTGGTCGATAAGTTCGAGCTTACTTTTTATTTCTTTTATCTGCTTCATGCAAGATCCAGCATTTTCACACTCTGTACACATGAAGAATTCTAGTTGGCTAATTAATTCTTTTTCTTCTTGTTTTTCCTTGCGACGCAATACAGTTGCCCTTTCTATCGCTTTCATTTTAACATTTGTTTTGAGAATTTCCCAGCTTTCAATGCAGTCATTGGTCTGCGCTATCGTTGAGGAACAAATAATTTCTTTTATATCATTCACAAACCATTCATCATCAAGCAGTTTCGCATTAAATTTCCAAAGATCCCAGTTAAAATTCGTTTCTTTTCGTTTTTCCCCTAAATTAAACATTACTAGACTATGGTCAGAAAATGATACGTGTTTAATTTCGTAACTCTGACACAGTGGCACAAGCTGCAATGCAACGTACGCTCGGTCTAATCGCGCATGACTTTCACCTTGATAGTGTGTATAAACGGATGTTTTCCCCGCCGATAAAATACTACCGACATCTTCCAAATCATAATCGTTTACAAGTACATGTAAAAACTGCGCGCTCGTATCTTTACGTTGTTGTTTTTTGCGCGATCTTGTGGTCTGCACACACAATTAAAATCTCCCATAAAAATTACGTATCGCTCACACTTCAGGTACTCTTCTAGCTGTTCAAAAAACGCTCTACGTGCACTTTCATCATTTGGAGCATACACACACAATACGCGCCACTTAACGGCGGCAAAAGAAAAATCAAGTATGACAAATCGGCCAGTTCCACATATAGTCACTTGTTCTTCAACAATACCAACACTATTACGAATAAAGAGAGCGCAGCCTCCCGAAGTGCCAACCGCATGACACACGCACACGTTGTACTGCGCTCTAAATGGCTGCACCATGCGGTCCGTCTGTTCCTGGCCTTCCACCTTTGTCTCTTGCACTGCTACTATATCTAAATTATTTTCTTGGAAAAGCCGGCTTACTTGGTATTGGCGTCTCCGGCTTGCCAAACCACGAACGTTTAAAGTGCCTAGACGAAGGGGCTTCGTAAGGTCAAGAGCCATGGTTAAACCGAAACAGGTAGACCGCATGGAATTTACCTCGGTATTTTGGGCTGGTATTCGGTTGACTCGTTGCTGCGATGGGCAACGTCGCGTCCAGCAAGCAGTTCGCCTGTCTACAGCGCTGTGGTTCAGTTGCTAGGTGCCTTGAAGCCATGGTGGGTGCTTGGAAATCCTAACTGGGCTATTCGGTGGGCTATGCGTTGTCCCTCGTTACGAGGGCATGATTCCCTCCATTTTCCGGTCAGGAGGGACGGTGGGCTTCGGTTTGAAGCTCGGTCGTCGTCCGGTTTGAAGGCCGGCCTTCATGACTGTTTTGGTGGGCGGTTCGTCACCGCTGCTTGCAATGGGCTTTTCCACTTCGTTGCCTGCTTCGTCGCGCGGTCTCTTGGCAGAAGCACCCGATTCAACTTCCATGACTTGCGCGTCGGCTTGCATTTCCACAGCCAACACTGCTTCCACCATCTTATCTTTGTCTTTCTCCTGCGTTTCCCCGGTCAAAGAGACTTCGCTTGTGGTGTTGTCAGCAAAAACACCCTTCCACGCGTCGGTAGAGACGGCCTCGTGATTCGCTTCCTTCACGTCTGTCTGCTTTCGCGAGTCGCTAGCGGCTTCCTCGGCGTCGGCTTCATCCATTATGAGCTCATTCTCCACGTCTTTACTTGCTTTTCCTGTGATGCTTGCGTAGGTGGTCACGCATTCCGCGTCGGTGTGACCGAAGCGCCTACACTGCGAACAGCGAGGCACACGACAGTCACGTCGGATGTGGCCGGTGGTGTTGCAACGGAGGCATAGTGGTGCTCGGTTTGGCACAACAACCAGAGCGAGTTCATTTCCTACCCGCAACTGGTGTGGTAAGTCATCGATAGTGACACCGGAATTGAGTTTCATGGCGACTTGGCGGGTTGTAGATGCTCTGTCTGTAATGCCACGTACACGCCATTTTTCCTTTGTGACTTCTGTAACTTTTCCATACGGTGCCAAGGCCGCACGCACTAGGTCATCGCTGACGCCATAAAGAAGCCAGTGCAGCTTCAGTCGTAGTCCTTGGTCGTTTGGGTTAACAACAAGGCATCGGCGATTCTTGACTTGTATGTCTCCGATAGACAACATTTTCCTTGTTGCTTCAGCGTTCTTGAAAGTCACGGCCCAAACGTGGTTCATCCGGTACGCCCCCAAAGCGATAACGTCGGGGAGCGCACCAAGCTGTTCCATGGCATCCCGAAAGTCTTCTACGCGGTATGGCCGCATCCGCAAATCCGCATGAAGAAAGATGGTATTCATCACAACCTGACCTGATGGAAGTTGAGGCAGAATAACTTGGTAGTCCTGGTCGACTGAAGCAAAATACCTGTTACCGCGGCTTGAATGCGCCGCTGAATCCGCTCCTTCGGAGCCCATGTTACCCACGACCGTACACAACGGTGGCCGGAAGTGGAATCCCCCTCGGCCACGCTACCACTGTTCACCTGCCGAGTGACGGTCGCGTGCGCTTATTGCCGAAGAGCGCACGTAAAAAAAGTGACACAACATGGCAGAGGTGGGATTCGAACCCACGCCTCCGAGGAGACTGGTGCCTTAAACCAGCGCCTTAGACCGCTCGGCCACGCTACCACTATTCACCTGCCGAGTGACGGTCGCGTGCGCTTTTTGCCGAAGAGCGCACGTAAAAAAGTGACAATATGGCAGCGGTGGGATTCGAACCCACGCCTCCGAGGAGACTGGTGCCTTAAACCAGCGCCTTAGACCGCTCGGCCACGCTACCACTTTTTTTTATTTATTTATTGCCGGTCTTCGACATAAGACAGTACATACAATTTACCACACACTCCAATAACACAAACGCACGCTGTTGTACAAAAAAAAAGTAAGTCGTCCGTCCGTATAGGACCGACGTTGTCACGTTAAAATTCCTTCATGGCTGCCAGAGGAACCAGCCTTGACAGCCAATCCGGTACATACACTTTCATTTTCTGTTCTTCAATAAAGCGAGATACACATTCTTTGAAATAAATCCTCGCGGGCCTCGCGTCGGGATCACAGTGGTACCCTGCCATACGAGCCCGCCATAAACAGTGGAGTGCAATCAGCATAATAAAATCATAAGGAACCCCGTCATCGTCCTTAATTGACCGATACCTGATCCCATGGGGGTCCACTGGCAATTCTTTCTTTAGTGTTCGCTGTAACACGTCCCAGAAGTAAACCCCCTCCCAACAGTGCAAAAAAACATGGTCTATGGTTTCGGGCTGCTTGCAGATCAAGCAGTGCGATCCCCATGGTACAGTACAACCCCGTTCTTTCATAAAAGTCTTGACGGGGAGCGTTCCGGCATGAAGGTTAAAGAAAAATGTTTTTACCCCGGGTGACACCTCCATGCGTTTCACCCGTTTAAGCACATCCTGTCCTGGCCCTCCACTGTATATGGCTCTATATAATGGTACTGGGAAAAGTACATCAGCAAGGTCTCTATACAGTGTTTTCCTTTTCACTTCACACAGATAATCATTGGAAAAGCGCACAGTGAGGAAGCGTACACTTTCGACCACTTCCTTGAGATACCCACGAAGTGTTCCGGTCATGCTTTCTGTACTGACAACATGTTCCGGCAATGCGTCGCTCAACCTGAGCTGGCAAACAGTGCGCAGAAAAGGGTCTCGCGTATCGCGAAAAAACAAAAATCTGTTAACCAGCTGTCTAACAAAGAGATGAATTAAGCCCACACCCCCGTCCTTCACTCTTCTGAACAAGTTTGTTCGGCTGCACCTTTCCCATGTCGAACCCCAGATGAAAACCACAAACACTCTGTGCAGCCTTTGCACGTTTGCCCGCGAACAATGGAGCACTTGCATGACATAATACAACTTAGAGATAAAGAAAATATTGCAAACTGTCGCCCTTGCAAAAATAGACAGGTTAGTTCCTTGCCATCTGTCTACTTTATCTTTCATTTCTTTGGTTTGAATCCTCCAGTATTCCTCGCTGCTGTTGTAGCTGTCGAGGGGAACACCTAGATACCGTGCAGGAGTTTTCATCCAGTTCACGTTCGCGAAGTGGTCCGGTGCAGACGGCCACTGCCCGTGCCATAGTCCAAGGGATTTTCCCCAATTTACTGTGCTGCCCGTGACGTCACAGAAGTGCTTCACTACAGTTATTGCTTCGGTTATACTTGGTTTGTCTGTGCAACACAATGCGATGTCGTCTGCATACGCGAGTACTTTAACTTCAGCCGCTGCCAGCCTAAAACCACGTATTCTGACATTTTCAGTGATTGCCAGACACATTGCTTCAATATATATAGCGAACAGAAGCGGACTGAGGGGGCAGCCTTGGCGCACTGAACGCATGATGTTAATGGGGGCCCCCAGTGACTTATTAACATTTAACCGCGTTGTGCAGTTCTGATACGCCAAGGCCACTCCCTCAGTGATGATGGAACCAACATTAACATGATCTAAGATTGCAAATAAAATAGCATGCGCGACACAGTCAAACGCTTTCTCGAGGTCGAGCTGAAGAACTGCAACGCCGCTATAGGTGACGTCACAGCACTCGAGAACACACCGTATGCTATGGATGTTCGCAAAAATAGATCGCCCCTTGATGCCGCAAGTTTGGTGGTCAGCGACTATTTCCTTGATGACACCTTGGAGTCTGGTGGCTATAACCTTCATAAATATTTTATAATCGATGTTAGTTAATGATATGGGCCTGTAGGATGTGACGAGCTTTAGTTTATCTATTTGATCGGTCTTAGGTATTAGTATAGTGTGCGCTTTTCCAAAGGAAGGTGGCAAGGATTTCTGCTCATATGCGTCATTAAATACCGCAGCTAGCAAAGGAGCCAGTTCGCTTTTAAACGCCTTATACCACCCAGCGCTGAGACCATCAGGTCCGGGTGACTTGCCCAGGTTCAAATCGTCGATTGCTTTCTCGACTTCCCTCTGGGTTATTCTGCCTTCTAGTCTTTCTTTGGTGTCATCATCCAATCGCGGCATACCATGGAGAAAAGCAGTTTTAAACCCATCTAAATTGGCAGCCTGGAATGCAAAGAGCGACTGGTAGTACTCAGTGAAAGCCTGGCCTATGCTTTCGTTGTCTTCAACAACACTGCCGTTCATTAAAATCTTATCAATATTGTTGCGTCGTCCGTGCGCCTTTTCTAGTCCAAGCGCCCTTTTTGTGGGCGTCTCCCCTGCCGCTAGTGCATCGGCACGTGCTCGCACAATGGCGCCTTGATAACGCTCTTTATCAAACTGTTCAAGCTTTTGCTTGATGTTTCGCACGTCGTCTTTGTACGCCCCAGGCTGTCTGCACTCAAGCGTAATAAGCTGTCTGAGTAGTGTTCTAAAACCCTTTTCTTTCACTTCCCTCTCATATTTTAGGCAGCTCGATCGGTCCAAGGCTTTCATTTTAACGTTTTGTTTAAAGCATTCCCACTTTTCCGCTATTGTTTCCGATGTTGCTTCGTGTATTTTATTAACCATATCGCGTACTGCGGCAAGAAATGGTTCATCGATTAGTAGCATTGCATTCATTTTCCAGAGGTCCCAATTGAAAGCATGTCTCCTTTTCTCTATGCCGACTTCACATTTAACCAGACAGTGGTCCGAGAACGACACAGGTACAACACTATAGCCATGGCATTTTGGGATTGCATCCAACGAAATGTACATGCGATCCAATCGCGTATGGCTACTACCCTGAAAACGCGTAAACGTCACTTCATGACCAGCTTCGAGACACTCAAAGACATCGTCAAGTTCATTTTCGCTTATTATATTGGACAACACATCACTACTTTTGTCACGCATACCGGCATTGTTGACTCTGTCTTTAGCGCTCAGCACACAATTGAAGTCTCCTAACAGGATTACGCGCTTATCACACCGGACATACTGTTCAAGGTTCGAGAAGAATAAGACACGCTCATCCACAGAGTTCGGTGCGTATACGCATATGATGCGAAACTCGACATCACTCGTGAAAACATCACAAAAAGCAATCCTTCCAGACTCACAAGAAAATACTCTTTGAATCTGTATTCCTGGCAGCTTCTTTACAAAAAGAAGGCAGCCCCCGGACGTGCCAATCGCATGACCGACCACCGCATAATATCTGGTCGTGAAACGTCGCACCATGCTCCCGGTCTCCTCCTCCCCGTCTACCTTAGTTTCCTGGACGGCTGGTACGTCTATGTCATGGTCAGTGACTAACCGTAGGAGCTGACTTTGCCTACGACTAGCCGCCAACCCTCTCACGTTTAATGTGGCAACACTAAGGGACGGAAACAGAGCCATATTGAACTAGAGAAAAAGTAGGCCCGGAGCATGGTGCTTACCGTTCACGACTAGCCCTCGGCTAGTCGCCTCCGGGACCCTCCGTCTTCCCGGCGGCGTTAGTGGCCGGTGCTTTGTCACCAGGTGTTCTCTCAGGAGGAACGTTCGGTATTGGCTTGAAGCCCATCCGCCTTCCCAGCGGCGTCTTGGTCGGCGGTCCCTCACTGCTGTTGGTTGCACTCTCGTCCCTGTCCTTGGTGTCCTCGTGGGAGCGCTTGACTGGGGCACCAAGGGTCGTTGTCCGGTAGCCGTCGATGACGGCCTTGTCCTGCTGCATTGCTGTTTCGTCGTCATCGGTCGCGTCTTCACCAACGCCTCCGGTCGCCTGGACCTCTGCAGTCGGGAGCTGTTCCGGCAAACTCGGCTTCTCAGCAGCCTCGGCCAACTTGCCGTCTGCACCCTCGTTCGGCGTACCATTGCTTGTCGGTGACGGCACCAGGTCTCCAGCTCCTTTGGCAGCGTCATCCGCCTCCACAACGTCCATGACGTGCTCTGCCGCAACGTCATTCGCAGCTGGGCCTGTCACGGCGGCGTAGGATTTCACACAGTCAGCGTCGACGTGGCCGAATCGTCTGCACCGTGAACAGCGGGGGACTTTGCACTCCCGGCGGACGTGTCCCGTGCCTTGGCAGCGCAAGCACTGCATGGGGCGACCGGGAACAACCACCAGGGCCAACTCACCGCCGACGCGGACCTGGTGAGGGAGGTCCTCCACCTTGACGCCACTTTTCAGCTTCAGCAGCACGGTCCTTGTGGTTGAAGTCTTTTCTCCCATGCCTTGGACACGCCACCTCTCCCGGCTCACTTCCTCGACCTTGCCGAAAGCTGCGAACGCCGTGCGGACGTCCTCGTCGGCGACGCCGTACAGCAGCCAGTGAAGCCGAAGCTTCACCTGCTGGTCCTGCGGGTCAACGATGACGCACCGTCGTCCCTTTACTTGTAGTTCCTTGAGGGCCAACAGTCGTTTTGTGGCGGTCGCATCCTTGAGGGTCACCGCCCAGACGTGGTTAATCTGGTACGCCCCTATGCATAGCACCTCAGGCAGCAAACCTGTCGGCAGCAGGGCGTCCCTGAAATCTTCGACCTTGTAAGGTCTCGCACGCACATCACCGTGCAAAAACACGGTATTAATCGCCAATCGTCCTTGGGGCAGTTGAGGCAGAATAAACGCATATTCGTTATCTTCATCGTTGCGCCTGTTTCCGCGGCCAAAAGTGACCGCTGTCGCTGCCCCTGAAGAGGCCATGATTCGACGATCCGTCACGCTCGGTGGCCGGAAGCAGAATGTGGCCACGCTACCACTGTTCACCTGCCGAGTGACGGTCGCGTGCGCTTATTGCCGAAGAGCGCACGTAAAAAAAAGTGACACAATATGGCAGCGGTGGGATTCGAGCCCAAGCCTCCGAGGAGACTGGTGCCTTAAACCAGCGCCTTAGACCGCTCGGCCACGCTACCACTGTTCACCTGCCGAGTGACGGTCGCGTGCGCTTTTTGCCGAAGAGCGCACGTAAAAAAAAGTGACACAATATGGCAGCGGTGGGATTCGAGCCCACGCCTCCGAGGAGACTGGTGCCTTAAACCAGCGCCTTAGACCGCTCGGCCACGCTACTTTTTTTTTTCTTTATTGCCAGTCCTCGACATAGAACAACACAAATTGCAATGAAAACTATACAAAAACAGCAATATATACATTTGTTTCGGTCCGCTACTGCGGCATGACGTTGTCTATTAAAATTCCTTGAGTTCTGTCCGAGGTTCAACCCTGGACAGCCACTCGGGAACAGGTTGTTGTGATTTCTGTACTTCTATGTACCTCTGCATACATTCACGGAAGTATACACGCGCCGGTCGGGCATCATGGTCATAGTGGTACCCCGCCATTCTCGAGCGCCATAGACAGTGGAGGCCCGTGAGCATGATCAGGTCGTACGGGAATCCTTCGTCGTCATTTACAGGCAAAAACCTGATTCCCTGGGGATCTATCGGTAACTCCTTTTTTAAGGTTCTTTGCAACACGTCCCAGAAATAGACCCCCTCCCAACAGTGGATGAAGACATGATCTATGTTTTCCGGTTTTCTACAAATAAGGCAGTTGGTTCCCCATGGCAAATAGAACTTATGTTTTTCCAGAAATGTTTTAACGTGTAAAGTACCGGTATGCAATTTAAAGAAGAACGATTTGGTGCCTGGTTGCACTGGCATCTTTCTCACCCTTTTCAGAACGTCTAGGCCTGGGCCTCCACTGTACACGGCTCTGTACATGGGTACAAGCAAAACACTATCACACAAATCTCGATATAACTTTTTCCGTTTTACAGTCCACAAATATGCATTTGAAAAACGAGCACGCAGAAAAGAAAGACTATCAACTATTTCCCGGAAGAAACCACGAACTGGACCTGTCATTGTTTCGGTACCAACAACAAACTCGGGAAGGGCTCGTGATAGTCTCATTTGGATAACGGTGCGCAGAAAAGGGTCAGTCGTATCGCGAAAGAAAAAGAACCTGTTCACGAGTTGACGCAAGAAGAGGTGCGCCAACCCAAGACCGCCATCCTTAACACGCCGGAATAGATTATCTCCGCTGCATCGCTCCCAGCTTGATGCCCACACGAAAACAGCGAACACGCGGTGCAGTTTCTGCACATTAATCCGAGAACACTGTAGGACCTGCATTACGTACCAGGTCTTTGTGACAAGAAACATGTTGCATGCTGTAGCTCTCGCAAATATTGACAAGTAGCCCGCGTTCCATTTGTCCGCTGTTTCTTTTATTTCCTTTGTCCGCTCCTTCCAGTATTCGCTACTGTCCTTGTAGGCATCAAGAGGTGCGCCAAGGTACTTAACTGGTGTCGTAACCCAGCTTACGTTCGAAAAGTGGTCTGGGGTAGACGCCCACCTTCCATGCCAAAAACCCAAACATGTCTGCCAGTTCACAAAGCTATTAGTGACTTCACCAAATCTTCTGACGATACTAACAGTATTCAACACACTCTGCGTATCTTTGCAGCATACAGCCACATCGTCAGCATAAGCCAATAACTTGACCTCTGCTGCTTGCAGTTGAAATCCGTTAATGTGATTATTTTGGATTACAGCCTGACACAAAGTTTCTAGGTAAACACAAAACAAGAGTGGGCTGAGTGGACAACCCTGGCGAACGGAGCGCTTCACATTAATGGGGGCCCCCAATGTCTGATTAATTATAAGTCACGTACAGCAGCTCCGGTACGCCATGGTCACCCCCTCAGTGATTATGCGGCCAAAATTGACATGTTTCAGGATGGTAAGCAAGATCTCATGCGAAACGCAATCAAACGCTTTCTCCAAGTCCAGCTGGAGGATCGCCACTGCATCGTACATGGCGTCACAACACTCTAGCACGCACTTTATCTTATGAATGTTGGTCAAAATCGTTCTTCCGCGGATGCCGCACGTCTGGTGCGGGCCGACTATATCCTTGATAACTGACTGAACCCGACGTGCCAGTACCTTCATCAATATTTTGTAGTCGCAGTTAGTCAGCGCTATGGGTCTGTAAGAGGAAAGTTGCTTGAGCTTTTCGGTCTCTTCTGTTTTCGGAATTAGTACTGTATGGGACTGGCCAAAGGATGGTGGAAGCATTTTCAGTTCATATGCTTCATTGAAAACTGCGGTTAGACTAGGAGCTAGGTGGTCCTTGAAAGTTTTGTACCAAACTGCACAAAGACCGTCCGGTCCTGGTGACTTGCCAGGGTTCAGGTCTTCGATAGCTTTCATCACTTCGTTTTCTGTTATTGGTTGTTCTAACGTATCTTTTACTTCGCTCGACAATTGCGGTATTCGCTCCAAAAATAGGCGTTTGAATCCTTGCATATTGACGGGCCTGAATGCGAAAAGCTTTTGAAAATGTTCAAAGAAAGCACACCCTATGTTATGGTTATCGGTTACGTCAACCCCGTCGCGTTCGATGGCCTCAATATGCTTGCGTCTGGAGTGCTTTTTTTCTAATCCCAGCGCTCTTTTCGTAGGCATTTCGCCGCATGCCAGCCTTTCTGCTCTCGCGAGCACCAGTGCACCCCGGTAGCGCTCTTCGTCAAATGCCTCAAGTTTCTTCTTAACGGCACGCATATCTTCTTTATAAGCGCCCGGTTGCGTGCATTCGAGCTTTGCAAATTTATCCAGCATTGATTTTAAAGCGTTTTCTCTTGCCTTCTTTTCATATTGCAGTACGCTACCCCTTTCGATTGCCTTCATTTTAATAGTTTGCTTCAGCAACTCCCATTCCTCGCCTAACTTGATGGAACTGTCATTTCCAAAAGTGTTCAGAGCAGCCACTACCTTTTCGTTAAAAGTGTCATCTCGTAGCAGCTCCGCATTCATTTTCCACAGTTCCCACACAAATTTGCTTCCTTCTTTCTTGTGGCCAACCCTGCATTTTACCAGGCAGTGGTCAGAAAAGGATACTGCAGTCACTGCATAATACTGGAATTTTTCGACTAAGTCATCTGACAAATAAATACGGTCCAATCGCGCGTGACTTGTGCCCTGGAAATGAGTATACCTCACGTCTCGGTCCCCCCGAAAACACTCAGCGATGTCCTCCAATTCGTATTCGCGTAGAATCTGTGCCAGGGTATCACTGCTTTTGTCATGAACTATGCGTCGCGTAGACCTATCCTGGGCACTCAATACGCAATTGAAGTCACCAACTAAGGCCATCATTTTGTGCACCGAGAGGTGATGCTGTAGGTTAAGAAAGAAATTTGCCCTTTCTTCCACTGTATTAGGTGCATAAACACACAACACGCGCCAGTGGACATCGCAATAGCTGAAGTCACAAACGATAAGACAGCCAGAGGTGCATGAAAAGTAACCTTCCATAACAAGCCCTGGGAGCTTCTTCACGAACAATACACATCCAGCCGACGTCCCTACGGAGTGGCTCACTACCGTATAGTACGTATAGGTGAACCTTTGCACCATGCTCCCGGTCTGCTCCTCGCCGTCTACCTTGGTTTCTTGCACGGCTAAAACGTCGAGGTCCTGGTCCACTAGTAGTCGGTACACCTGACTCTGTTTCCTTTTGGCGGCCAGACCTCGAACGTTTAGCGTGCCGAGGCTAAGCGACGGGTTGGAAGCCATTACTAATACAAGAAGGGGGGGGGGGGGGGAAGGCCCGGAGCATGGTGCTCACCTTAACGTCTAGCAGTCCGCTAGACGCCTCCGTGGCCATCCGGTGGCCGTCGGTCGACTTCGTCTGGGGTCGGCTTCGCGGCTGGCCTACGGTCGGCCTCCAGGTTCGGCTTAGGCTTGATGGTCGAACGCCTTCCGGACAACGTCTTAGCGGGTGGAGCCTCAGAGTCACCGCCGGCCTTTCCGTCGACTTTCTCGTCCTGCTGCAGGGACCTCTTGACCGATGCCGAGACGCCTTCGATGCGGGCGTTGGTGGGGGTCGTGCTATCTTCTGCTGCCAGAGTAGCGTCAGTAGCCTGCTGGGGGCTCTCGTTCTCTGCCGGGGTCTCCGTCACGCTCCCGAGAGTTGCTGCTGGCTCCGTGGGGGTAGGGACATCATCCCGTCCTCCTTTCGTCGGGGTGGTCGTCTCGCTCGCTTCTGCCGCCGCGTTGCCGCTTCCGGCTCCCTTGGCCGCGTCCTCCGCCTCGATGACGTCCATCATGTGCTCTGATGTCAAAGGCTCGCTCTCTGCCGAACCCGCGGCTACTGCGTAAGAGCGTACAGAGTCCGCGTCGGTGTGGCCGAAAAGCCTGCACCTGGAGCAACGGGGAACCTTACATTCTCGTCGTACGTGGCCAGAACCCCGACAGCGCAGACACTGCATAGGGCGACCTGGGGCGACCACAAGCGCGAGTTCCCCGGCGACGCGTATCTGATGGGGCAAGTCGTCGACCTTCATCCCAGACTTGAGCTGCAGTAGCACTGCTCGAGTCGTTGAGCCCTTGTCAGAGACGCCATCCACTCGCCAGCGCTCGCGGGTCACTTCGGTCACTTTGCCGGAGGAGGCCAACGCCGTCTTCACGTCCTCGTCTTCAACACCGTGCAGAAGCCAGTGGAGACGCAGCTTCACCTGTTGTTCCTTCGGGTCGATCACCAGGCAGCGACGCCCCTTGACCTGCAGCTCCTTCAGCGCCGCCAGCTTTTTGGAAGCCTCGGCTGTGTTCATCGTCACCGCCCACACATGGTTGATTTGGTACGCTCCAACGGCGACGACGCCCGAGAGCATACCAACAGCTTGAAGCGCGTCCCGAAGATCTTCTACACGGAACGGGCGAACACGAGCGTCGCCGTGCAAAAAAACCGTATTTAATACGATGCGTCCTGTTGGTAGTCGTGGCAAAATAATCTGGTAGCCCTTAGCATCCTCAGTCAAAGGCCTGTTGCCGCGGCTGACAGCCGCATTAGCCGGTCCAGTGGAGCCCATGATACCGCGATCCGTTAAGCTCGGAAGCCGGAAGCAGAATCTCGGCCACGCTACCACTGTTCACCTGCCGAGTGACGGTCGCGTGCGCTTTTTGCCGAAGAGCGCACGTAAAAAAAGTGACACAATATGGCAGCGGTGGGATTCGAGCCCACGCCTCCGAGGAGACTGGTGCCTAAAACCAGCGCCTTAGACCGCTCGGCCACGCTACCATTTTTTTTTCTTTATTGCCAGTCCTCGACATAGAACAACACAAATTGCAATGAAAACTATACAAAAACAGCAATATATACATTTGTTGCGGTCCGCTACTGCGGCATGACGTTGTCTATTAAAATTCCTTGAGTTCTGTCAGGGGTTCAACCCTGGACAGCCACTCGGGAACAGGTTGTTGTGATTTCTGTACTTCTATGTACCTCTGCATACATTCACGGAAGTATACACGCGCCGGTCGGGCATCAGGGTCACAGTGGTACCCCGCCATTCTCGAGCGCCATAGACAGTGGAGGCCCGTGAGCATGATCAGGTCATACGGGAATCCTTCGTCGTCATTTACAGGCAAAAACCTGATTCCCTGGGGACCTATCAGTAACTCCTTTTTTAAGGTTCTTTGCAACACGTCCCAGAAATAGACTCCCTCCCAACAGTGGATGAAGACATGATCTATGTTTTCCGGTTTTCTACAAATAAGGCAGTTGGTTCCCCATGGCAAATAGAACTTATGTTTTTCCAGAAATGTTTTAACGTGTAAAGTACCGGTATGCAATTTAAAGAAGAACGATTTGGTGCCTGGTTGCACTGGCATCTTTCTCACCCTTTTCAGAACTCGGCCACGCTACCACTGTTCACCTGCCGAGTGACGGTCGCGTGCGCTTTTTGCCGAAGAGCGCACGTAAAAAAAAGTGACACAACATGGCAGCGGTGGGATTCGAACCCACGCCTCCGAGGATACTGGTGCCTAAAGCCAGCGCCTTAGACCGCTCGGCCACGCTACCACTGTTCACCTGCCGAGTGACGGTCGCGTGCGCTTTTTGCCGAAGAGCGCACGTAAAAAAAGTGGCACAACATGGCAGTGGTGGGATTCGAACCCACGCCTCCGAGGCGACTGGTGCCTAAAACCAGTGCCTTAGACCGCTCGGCCACGCTACCACTGTTCACCTGCCGAGTGACGGCCGCGTGCGCTTTTTGCCGAAGAGCGCACGTAAAAAAAGTGACACAACATAGCAGCGGTGGGATTCGAACCCACGCCTCCGAGGAGACTGGTGGCTAAAACCAGCGCCTTAGACCGCTCGGCCACGCTACCACTGTTCACCTGCCGAGTGACGGTCGCGTGCGCTTTTTGCCGAAGAGCGCACGTAAAAAAAGTGACACAACATGGCAGCGGTGGGATTCGAATCCACGCCTCCGAGGAGACTGGTGCCTAAAACCAGCGCCTTAGACCGCTCGGCCACTTTTTTTTTTCTTTATTGCCGGTCTGTCACAGATACAAAGCATTCACCTTACTTTGGAGAGAACAAAACAGTGTTATAATGAGCATTACGTGTCCTTGTGTTAGTGCATGTATTAAAAACGCTTTAAGGTTACCAGTGTATCTAACACAGGTAACCAGTCTGGTGGCTCAACCTGCAATTTATACACATCTCTTATTTGAGAGACACTTTCAATAAAATACTGTCTGGCTGGTTTGGCGTCCACATCAGCATTTCGTATGGCCATTCGTGTTTTCCAAATGCTGTGTAGGCTCAGAGTCATGATCATGTCATAGGGCACGCCATTTTCATTTTCAACCGGGAGAAAGCGGATACCGTAGGGTGATATAGGGAGTTCTTTTTTCAGTGTCCTCTGCAAGACATCCCAGTGGAATATTGCATCCCAGCAATCTAAGAAAATGTGTTCGATTGTCTCAGGCTTTGAGCAGATGAGACAGTTAACTGACCATGGTACAAACAGTCCTTTCTCTTTCAACCATGGTTTTACTGGAAGAGTGTTGGTGTGAAGCTGAAAGAAAAACGTTTTAACTGAGGATCGGACTGTCATTCTTTTAACACGTTTCAACACGTCACGTTCGGAGCCCACACAGTACATGGCACGATATAGAGGCACTGGTAACATAATGTCAATAACATCTTGTATAAACGCTTTTTTGACACATTACTTAGATACGCCATTGAAAATCTAACTTTTAGCATTCTAAACGACATAACAACCTCACGAAGAAAGCCGCGAACACATCTTTCTTTTCTGGTACTCGATACAATAAATTCAGGAATTACGTCACTCAATCGTAATTGCAAAATTGTTCGCAGAAATCCGTTCTTTTGGTCGCGCAAAAAAAAATAAACCTTGATACAACTTGCTTGAGAAATAAATGCACTAAACTTAGTCCTCCGCTACGGACTGATCGAAATAAATTTGTTCTACTTGTTCTTTCCCATGTTGAACGCCACACGAACACTGCGAAGACTCTGTGTAACTTTTGCACGTTGGCACGAGACATACATAGCACTTGAAGAACATACCACACTTTTGCGACTAAAAACACGTTGCAAACTGTAGCGCGCGCGAAAACGGAGAAATCGCGCCCACCCCATTTATCAGTTTGTTCTTTAACACGTTTGGTTTCTTCGTTCCAGTATTGGGTGGTATCGCGGTAGTGTTCTAAGGGCACTCCGAGATATTTGACTGGTGTCACAGTCCATTTCATGTTAGCGAAGTAATCTGGAGTGTTGACCCACGGTCCGTGCCAGAAGCCCAAACATTTTTCCCAATTGATTACACTGCCCGTGAGCGAGCAAAATAACTCTGCTTCTTTAACGCTTTCCTTAACGCTTTCCTTGTCGTCACAGAAGACTGCTATGTCGTCAGCATAACATAGTACTTTCACTTCGCTTGTGAGCAATCTGAAGCCGTATATTTTATCATTGTTGAGAATCTTTAAGCAGAAAGGTTCGAGAAAAATTGCGAACAATAATGATGATAATGGGCACCCTTGCCTGATACTACACTGAACGCTGAAGCTTTCACTAACAGTTTTGTTCACAATTATGCTAGCTGAACTGTGAGTGTAACACATTTGCACACCAGTAGTAATCACAGACCCAACATTAATATACTGCAAAAGACTAAATAGAATTTCATGGGATACGCGATCGAAAGCTTTTTCTAGGTCAAGTTGTAACATAGCCACCCGTTCTGAAAAATCGTCGCAGTATTCAAGTATACTTCTGGTAACATGAATGTTGGTAAATATCGAGCGTCCTCTGATTCCACAAGTTTGGTGAGGTCCTACCAAAACTGTGATCACGGTTTGTAATCTTTTTGCTAGTACTTTCATATATATTTTGTAGTCAACGTTGCTTAAACTTATCGGTCGATAGGACGTGACCGATAAGAGCTTGACCGGGTCATCTGTTTTTGGGATTAATACAATGTGAGAGCACTTGAAAGATGGGGGCACTACATTTTCTTTATATGCTTCAGTTATTACACAATGCAGGGCTTTTGCCAGATCTTCTTTAAAAGCTTTGTAAAAAGAACTGCTTAAACCATCCGGGCCTGGAGATTTCCCTACAGTTAATTCATCAATTGCTTCTTCAATTGCACGCGCGGTAATATCTGCTTCAAGACGCGTCTTCACATCATCGTCTAATCTTGGCATTAAGTGAAGGTACTCATTTTCAAAGCCGGTTGCAATTTTCATTTTATGACCTAACAGATTTCTAAAGTACTCTACAAAAGCAAGTTCAATTATCCGTTTGTCATTTGTTATGGCACCCTCATACTGTATTTCTTTTATTTCATTTTTAACGGCATAACTTTTTTCGTCCGTTAACGAGCGTTTGGTCGGCCTTTCTCCCAACCACAATCTTTCGCTACGAGCGCGAACAATGGCCCCTTTATACCTCTCGACATCTATAGCCTCCAGTTTGTCTTTTATTCCTTTAATTTCATTATTCAATGCCCCTGTTTGTAGGCTTTCTGCGTTCAGCAAGTAGTCCAATTGACTACGGAGTACATTTTCCTTGTTTCTTTCACTGCGTCGCATGGCGCATGCTCCCTCGATTGCATTGATCTTTATTTCTTGTTTGAACAGCTCCCACTCAGCGATAAAGCTGTCCGTTTTAGACAGAAGTCTTTCAATACTTTCTTTTGCTTTTTTCATAAACTTATCATTGTCCAGAAGCTTGTCATTAAACTTCCAAAGTGCCCAACTGAACGACGGCCCTTTGCGCTTTGCTCCTAAGGAAATCATAACCAAGCTGTGATCACTGAACGAAACATGTTTGACGTTGTAATCTTGGCATAACGGCACTATATTTGCAGATATGTATACTCTATCCAAGCGTGCATGGCTTGCACGTTGGAAATGAGTGAACTGTGGCCGTCTACCGCCAGCTAGAATATGACCGATATCTTCGAGAGAGTGGTCCTGAACTATCGTGCTTAATTTCATGGCACTGTTGTCGCGTACTGGTTCGTTCCGTGCTCTATCGGCAGCAGAACACACACAGTTAAAATCACCCAGGAATAGAATTATCCTTTCGCTATTTAAAAAGGATGCAACACTTTCAAAAAAATCGTAGCGCTCGGTTTCTCTGTTGGGCGCGTACAAACAAATGGCCCGCCACTTCAAAGCAGAGAACAAGAAATCACACACAACTAACCGTCCAGTTTTACACACAGTCACAGTCTCTACTACGATTCCTAGGGAGTTACGTAATAACAAGGCACATCCGCCGGACGACCCCACTGCATGACAAACACATACATAATAGCGTCGAGTAAATGGTTCTACCATGCGGTCTGTCTGAGCCTGGCTTTCGACTTTCGTTTCTTGAATCGCTACGATGTCGAGGTCATTCTCCAGTAAAAGACGGCTCACTTGATACTGTCGACGCCTTGAAGAAAGGCCTCGCACGTTTAGCGTGCCTATGCTAAGGGGCTCGTCAAGTCTTACTACCATTTATAAGAGTGATCAAACAGGTCGCATGGCGCTCACCTCGTTCTGTGGGACACTGAAAATTCACTCGTAGCTGGTGTTTCTGCGGTTGCCACGGGCGAACACACCATGAGTGCCTTATCAACAAGGCACTGGGGTTCAAGCCCCTCAGCTTGTCCTCCCTCACTTTTTGCATGCGTAGCGCCTGAACCAGGGGGTTGAGACAGTACAGGCCTCTCTGAAACAGGGGGCTACGAGCCCCCTGGAATGTGACGGTCCGGCGGTACGTTGGGTTTCGGCTTGAAGCTCGGGCGGCGCCCTTGGGACGCTTTAGTGGGTTGCTCGCCGGCATTGGGCTCGTTTGAGGCTCCATTCCCTGCTGCTGTTTCCTCACGTGTTCTTTTCCCTGCGCCGATCTTCGAATCCGTCATATCAACGTCTTCGGACTTTTCCAAAGGGGTCGGCTGGCTCATATTTTTTTCCACTGAGCTGCTGGAAGCACTGGTTGTCGTCACAGGAGACGGTACAGGTTGTACAACCTGCTTGTCGTTATCCTGTTTCTCGTCTGCATTGGGCGACTGGAGCGAAGGGGGCGTTTCCTCCGACTCGGGTTCTCCGGTCTTGCTGGTGGCAACTTCCTCAGCTTCCAATTCATCCATTTGTAGCTCTGCATTGTCGTCCCACGCAGAGCGCCCTGTGACCTTCGCGTAAGTCCTCACGCAGTCTTCCTCAGCGTGGCCAAAGCGTTTGCACAGTGCGCACCGAGGGACACGACATTCGCGTCGTATATGACCGGTTCCTTTACACCGTAGGCAGAGTGGAGCTCTTCCGGCCACTACTACCAACGTCAGGTCTCCTGCTACTCGTAGTTGATGTGGAATGTCTTCCTTGGTATACCCTGCCTTGAGTTGAAGGCTGATAATGCGCGTTGTAGAGCCTTTGTCTGATAAACCTTCCGTTCGCCATCGCTCTCTTGCAACTTCGGTGACCTTACCGTAAGGTGCAAGCGCAGTCCGTATGTCTTCGTCGTCTACGTAATGAAGCACCCAATGGAGCTTTAGTCGAACGTCCTGGTTGTTCGGGTCCACAACGACGCAACGGCGGTCCTTCACGGAAACGTCGGTTGCAGAAAGCAGTCTCTTCTTTGCCTCCGTATTCTTGAGGGTGACCGCCCACACGTGGTTCATTTGGTATGCCCCTAACGCTTCAACGTCAGGGAGCATTGCCAAACGCCCAAGAGCATCTCGGATGTCTTCTATACGGTAGGGTCTTCCTCGAACATCCGCATGAAAAAATACAGTGTTTAAAACAATACGACCAGTTGGAAGAGGAGGCAAAATGATTTCGTAATCCTGGTTGGCACTGGCAGCATTCCTGTTACCGCGGCTAAACATGGCCGCTGACACCGCCCCAGAGGAGCGAAACATTCCTCGACCGTTCACGGCGGTGGCCGGAAGTGGAATCCTAGACCGCTCGGCCACGCTACCACTGTTCACCTGCCGAGTGACGGTCGCGTGCGCTTTTTGCCGAAGAGCGCACGTAAAATAAGTGACACAACATGGCAGCGGTGGGATTCGAACCCACGCCTCCGAGGAGACTGGTGCCTAAAACCAGCGCCTTAGACCGCTCGGCCACGCTACCACCGTTCACCTGCCGAGTGACGGTCGCGTGCGCTTTTTGCCGAAGAGCGCACGTAAAAAAAGTGACACAACATGGCAGTGGTGGGATTCGAATCCACGCCTCCGAGGAGACTGGTGCCTAAAACCAGCGCCTTACACCGCTCGGCCACGCTACCACTGCACACATGCCGTGTGACGGTCGCGTGCGCTTTTTGCCGAAGAGCGCACGTAAAAAAAGTGACACAACATGGCAGCGGTGGGATTCGAATCCACGCCTCCGAGGAGACTGGTGCCTTAAACCAGCGCCTTAGACCGCTCGGCCACGCTACCACTGTTCACCTGCCGAGTGACGGTCGCGTGCGCTTTTTGCCGAAGAGCGCACGTAAAAAAAGTGACACAACATGGCAGCGGTGGGATTCGAACCCACGCCTCCGAGGAGACTGGTGCCTAAAACCAGCGCCTTAGACCGCTCGGCCACGCTACTTTTTTTTCTTTATTGCCTGCTTTCACACTAGCAAAAAAATAAATACAAATGTATATATACAGTGCACCGACGTCACATCAGGCGGGATTGTCTTATTAAAATTTCTTGAGGCACACCAGCTCATCAAGAATGCTAACCCAGTCTGCGGGTTCACTCTGTGCACGATACACTTCTCGTATAAAAGAAACACTTTCAATAAAGTTCTCTCGCGTAGAGCGTACATTGGCGTCAGCATGACGAACAGCCATTCTCGTCTTCCACAAACTGTGGAGGCCCAGGACCATGAACATATCAAAAGGTATTCCTTGATCACTTTCAACTGGCAGGAATCGAATTCCATACGGGGTTATGGGGAGTTCTTTTTTGAGGGTGCGCTGCAAGACATCCCAATGAAATACTGCGTCCCGACAATCAATGAAGGCATGTTCAATTGTTTCGGGCTTTCTACACAGCAAGCAGTTTGTTGTCCACGGTACGAATATTCCTTTCTGTTCAAGCCATATTTTAACGGGGAGGGTGTTTGTGTGTAGCTGGAAAAAAAAAGTTTTCGCAGCAGGTCTTACAGGCATCCTTTTGACTCGTTTCAGCACATCTTTTCCTGGGCCTCCACAGTGAACCATCCTATACAGTGGGGTAGGTAGCATGCTGTCAACCAAATCGACGTACAGTTTTTTCTTTCTCACTGAGCAGAAATACTCCAACGAAAACCGTGCACAGAGTATTCGAAAAGACGCAACTACTTCACGATAATAACCAGTCGCTCTTCTACTGAAAACACTGGATGTAGTTAAAACAAATTCCGGCAGTTCTGTTGCCATTCGCGCCTGAATGACAATGCGGAGAAAAGCATTTCTTTCATCGCGCAGGAAAAAGAACCGCGATACAATCTGTCTAATGAACAAGTGTGAGAGCCCAAGGCCTCCACTGCGAACACTGCGAAAAAGGTTTGTACGGCTGGTTCGCTCCCAAGTGGAGTTCCATATAAAGGTGGCAAAAACTCGGTGCACTTTTTGAACATTGACGCGAGACATGAACATTACGTGCAGTATATACCAGACTTTGGCAATCAAAAAAACATTGCAAGCTGAGGCACGCGCAAACACTGATAATCCCCGGCCTTGCCATCCCTTTATCTTTTCTTTCATCAATTCTGTTTGTCCGCTCCATAACTGCGTCGAGTCTTGATAGTGCTCAAGGAGCACACCTAGATAGGGTGCAGGCACAGTAGCCCATTGCATTCCGGCGAAATTAGTGGGTATCGCGTCCCACTTTCCATGCCATATGCCAATACTTTTTTCGAAGTTTATCTGGGCACCCGTGTTCTTACAGAAAGATCTTGCCAGGCGGACAGCCTCGATAACGCTTTCCTTGTCTTCACAAAAGACGGCGACGTCATCTGCATAGGCTAGCATTTTAACTTCAGCGGCCTGCAGCCTAAAACCACGTATGTTTACATCATGGATGACTGCCATACAAAAAGGTTCGAGGTATACGGCAAAAAGCAATGGAGACAAAGGACAGCCTTGTCGTACAGACGAGCGGACTGGCACCTTCGAACTAAGGCATTTATTAATTACAACCTGCGTTGAACACTCTTCATAAGCCATTTTAACGCCCTCTAAAATGATGTTCCCAACATTGCAGTGCTTCAATATAGAGAAAAGCACCTCATGTGACACCCGGTCGAAGGCCTTCGCAAGGTCGAGTTGCAACATCGCCACCCGACTCCCAATGTCATCACAACATTCTAGCACATTCCTTGCAATGTGGGTGTTGGTGAAAAATGTGCGGCCTTTAATGCCACACGTCTGGTGTGGCCCTACAAGCTCCTTAATCACGCTTTGGAATCGTCCAGCCAGTACTTTCATAAAGATTTTGTAATCTGTGTTGGTCAGACTTATCGGTCTGTATGAACCTACTAAAAGAAGCTTTTCCCGGTCATCGGTTTTAGGAATCAACACTACGTGTGACATGCGAAATGAGGGTGGCACTTTTTTAACTTCATACGCTTCTGAGAGTAGTCTGTGCAAGATACAGGAAAACTCTTGACTGAATGATTTGTAAAACTTGGCGCCTAGGCCATCTGGCCCTGGCGACTTTCCTGACGGCTACTCATCTATCGCCCTTTCAATCTCGGGTACACTTATTGGCGTTTCAAGGCTTTCTCTAACACCGTTTTCCAACCTTGGCATTTCGCTCATGAATTCCCTGTCGAAGCCAAGTCCAGAGCGAGCCCCATTGCCGTACAATTCCCGATAATGCTCAACGAAGGCTCTCTCGATTAAGGCAGCTTCTGACGTCACCTCGTTTTGAAAACGTATCTGCTTAATCTCGTTTCTTGACGCATGCCGCTTTTCATCGCTCATTGCCCGTTTGTTTGGCATCTCACCCATCCATAACCGTTCCCTCCGAGCGCGTATAACTGCAGCTTTGTATCGCTCTGCGTCAATAACTTCCAGCTCATGTCTTAGTTTCTTTACATTTTCCGCAACCTGATCATGAACCGTATTTTGTACGCTCAAAAGAAATTCTAGCTGTCTTTGCAGCTCTCTTTGTTTCTGCAGTTCTTCATGCTGGCGGCTGCTTCCTCTTTCGATCGCAATGAACTTAACTTGGACCTTAAATTCTTCCCATGCAGCCATAAAATTGTCATGCTTGTTTGTCATCAAGTCTAATATCTTTTCCTTTACTCTGCGCACAAATGGCTCATCATCAAGCAGCTTTTCGTTGAATTTCCACGTGTTCCAGTTGAATCGTGTTCTTTTAACTTTTGCCCCCATCACGAAGCTCACTAAACTATGATCCGTGAACGATAGTGGTGTGACATTATAACTGTTACAAAGGGGGATCAAATCTAGTGAAACATACACTCTGTCCAGCCTCGATCGGCTGTTTCCTTGAATGTGCGTGTACTGCAGAATCGTACCGTCAGTGAAAATTTGACCCACATCTTCTAAGTTGTGGTCGTCAATTAGTGAGCTCAAAAAGACAGCACTTTTGTCACGAACATGTTCCCCTCTGATTCGATCTTCCGCAGAACACACACAATTAAAATCACCAAGAAATATGATGTAGCGGTCACACTTTAGATACTGCTCTATATACTCAAAATACAACAATCGGTCATTCACAATGTTAGGCGCATAAACGCATATGAGCCGCCACGACGCTCCAGAAAAAGAAAAATCGACAATGAGCATGCGGCCAGTTTGACATACAGTTACACTTTCTTCAGTAATGCCAGCACTCTTCCGTATAAGCAACGCGCACCCGCCTGATGTACCATTAGCATGGCATACGCACACATTGTAATGCGCCGTGAAAGGCGTCACCATGCGATCGGTCTGCTCTTGAGTTTCGATCTTAGTTTCTTGTAAAGCGACAACATCGAGTTCCTCCTCCATACACAAGCGACTGAGTTGATACTGTCTCCTTCGCGCTCCGAGGCCACGAACATTTAAAGTGGCCACGAACATTTAAAGTGGCCACTCTCAATGCTGTCTCTAATTTCACCGCCATTAGTCTGTATAAGCAAGCCGATCGCAAGGTGCCGCTGGAAAAGAAACCATCACAACACTTTGTAAAAAACTTTCCAAAAACAAATGCTCAACGAAAAGCCGCTCTAACCACACGCGTACCTTTACGGTGTACGCGTAGGCTAATTCTGAAGTGGCACCCATCTCTTGACGTCGCTAGTCCGGGTGCCCCAGTAGGCACCAGGTCCTAGGTAGGCGGTTCTGCCGCCGTCCGTCTGTCCGGCGGGATGTTCGGTTTCGGGCGAATGGACGCCCGACGACTCGCCTGGGTTTTCTGCGTCGGTTCGTCTTGGGTCTCGTTGTCCAAGTCCTCCTCCTGGGTGCTCGTTACGTCCCTTGCTCTCTTCGTAGCCGCACAGTTGGCACTCGGGTCTGCGACGTCCATCATTGCAGTTGCTGGCCCATGCTCTGCTGTACTCGCCCCGGGAGTGGCGAGTTCTATGGCCGTTTCTTCTTTGCCTTTTTCGTCACTTGTCTGTACTGCAGTTTTCTGATCAGTAACCACAGTTGCAACCTTCGAGGCTATGGAAGCCTGCTCAGTGGGCCTGGCAATTGTGTCGGCCGGCAGAGATTGCGCGCGGAAAGACTCATCCACGTCAGCTTCATCCATTAACAGATCGGCCACGTCCTCCCGAAGCCCCGGTCCCGTTACGGACGCGTAGGTCTTAACACACTCCGTCTCGTCATGGCCGTAGCGACGGCAAACTGCACATCTCGGGACGCGACAGTCACGTCGAACATGACCGGTGTTTCGGCATTTCAGGCAAAGTGGTGCTCTGCCTGGTACAACAACTAAGGCCTGCTCACCAGCGACACGAAGTTGATGAGGCAGGTCTTCCACGGTCATACCCGTCTTCAAAACCAACGACACCGAACGCGTTGACGATGCTTTATCTTGCACTCCGTGGACGCGCCATTTCTCCCGGAAGACGTCCGTGACCTTCCCGAACGGTGAAAGTGCCGTGCGTATGTCCTCGTCCGTCACGTTGTGCAACATCCAATGCAGCTTCAGCCGCACGGCCTGGTTGGCTGGATCAACCACGATGCACCGATGTTCATTAACTTTTACTTCCTTGGCGCTTGCAAGCCTTTTCACACCTTCATCGCTCTCGAAAGTCACTGCCCAAACGTGGCTCATTTGATACGCCCCTAGGGCGATAACATCCGGCAGTAGGCCTAAGCTAGCCAGTGCGTCGCGGAAATGCTCCACCCGATACGGCCTGGCACGCACATCGGCATGTAAAAACAATGTATTTAAAACAATCCGACCTGTAGGCAGTTGAGGCAGCAAAACTTGATAGTCCGGGTCTTCTGAACCAAAATTCCTGTTACCGCGGCCCTGCTGGGCCGCTGAAGCCGCTCCTATGGAGTTCAAGTTCGACACGTCCGCTTGCTAGCGCGGCAGAAAGCCGAATGCTCGGCCACGCTACCGCTGTTCACCTGCCGAGTGACGGTCGCGTGCGCTTTTTGCCGAAGAGCGCACGTAAAAAAAGTGACACAACATGGCAGCTGTGGGATTCGAACCCACGCCTCCGAGGAGACTGGTGCCTAAAACCAGCGCCTTAGACCGCTCGGCCACGCTACCACTGTTCACCTGCCGAGTGACGGTCGCGTGCGCTTTTTGCCGAAGAGCGCACGTAAAAAAAGTGACACAACATGGTAGCGGTGGGATTCGAACCCACGCCTCCGAGGAGACTGGTGCCTAAAACCAGCGCCTTAGACCGCTCGGCCACGCTACCACTGTTCACCTGCCGAGTGACGGTCGCGTGCGCTTTTTGCCGAAGAGCGCACGTAAAAAAAAGTGACACAACATGGCAGCGGTGGGATTCGAACCCACGCCTCCGAGGAGACTGGTGCCTAAAACCAGCGCCTTAGACCGCTCGGCCACGCTACCACTGTTCACCTGCCGAGTGACCGTCGCGTGCGCTTTTTGCCGAAGAGCGCACGTAAAAAAAGTGACACGACATGGCAGCGGTGGGATTCGAATCCACGCCTCCGAGGAGACTGGTGCCTAAAACCAGCTCCTTAGACCGCTCGGCCACGCTACCACTGTTCACCTGCCGAGTGACGGTCGCGTGCGCTTTTTGCCGAAGAGCGCACGTAAAAAAAGTGACACAACATAGCAGCGGTGGGATTCGAACCCACGCCTCCGAGGAGACTGGTGCCTAAAACCAGCGGCTTAGACCGCTCGGCCACGCTACCACTCTTCACCTGCCGAGTGACGGTCGCGTGCGCTTTTTGCCGAAGAGCGCACGTAAAAAAAGTGACACAACATGGCAGCGGTGGGATTCGAACCCACGCCTCCGAGGAGACTGGTGCCTAAAACCAGCGCCTTAGACCGCTCGGCCACGCTACCTTTTTTTTTTCTCTTTATTGCCAGTTACAAGAGATACAGGACGGAAATACATAAAAATAGTCAAATGCTAAAAGGATTCTCCTGTCTTGGAGAAAGTAAATCTAAATAAATTTCATATTCAAAAGCGATTCTACACAAGGCAGCCAGTGTGGCACAGGTATTCGTGCTTTCTGTTCTTCTACATATCTGTGAATGCTTTCTTTGAAGTATTGGCGAGCTGCTCTGGCGTCAATATCTGCATTTCGGACAGCCATGCGACATCTCCAGACACTGTGCAATACAATGAGCATAATTAAATCATAAGGTACTCCATCTTCGTTATCGATAGCCAAGAATCGGATTCCTTGAGGGTGCAGCGGAAAATCTTTCTTAAGGGTCCTCTGTAGAATGTCCCACAGGAATACCGCGTCCCAACACTCTAAAAACACATGGTCAATAGTTTCGTCTCGCCTACATATTTGGCAGTGTACTCCCCAGGGCACAAAAAGTCCCCTTTCTGCCATCCATGTCTTGACGGTCAGTGTCCCGGTGTGTAAACGAAAGAAAAATGTTTTAACTCCTGGAGGTACCATCATTTTCTTGACACGCTTAAGCACATCCTTTCCTCTTGAGGTACTGTACAAAGATCTATATAGCGGCACTGGTAACACCACATCACACAGGTCTCTGCATAACTTTTTCCGACCCACATCACTTAAGTAGTTTGTAGAAAACCTCACACACAAAAAACGGGTGGACATAACAACCTCTTTTAAGTAACCCCGAATGCATCCGTGGATGCGATCCGTTGAGACAAAAAGATCTGGTAGGGCATTACCCAACCGAACCTGGCACAATGTTCGAAGGAAGGGATCTTTTACGTCTCTGAAGAACATAAACCGATTAACTATTTGACGTAGATACAAATGGCCTAACGCCAACCCGCCATCACGAACTCGCCTAAACAAATTGGTTCTGCTTGTTCGCTCCCATGAGGAGCCCCAAACGAACACTGCAAATATTCTGTGAAGTTTCTGGACAGTCATTCTTGAACAGTGTATCACTTGCATTACATACCACAACTTACTTATAAAAAATAAGTTGCATACTGTCGCTCTTGCAAAGACTGACAGATTCCAGCCATTCCAGTTATTGGTTTTCTCGCGTAAGTTGCCAATTTCATTGCGCCAGTAAGGTTCGCTGTCCTGATAATTTTCTAAGGGCACTCCCAAATATTTAACAGGAGTGGTCACGAATCTTAAATTCGCGAAAGTGTCTGGCTTAGACGGCCAATAGCCGTGCCAAAACCCCAGAGACTTTCCCCAGTTCACGCAGCTTCCACTTGAAAGACAAAAACTTTCCACAGTTTTAATAACATGCAGAACACTGTCATAATCCGTACAAAAAGCGGCAATGTCATCGGCATAGGCCAGCAACCTCACTTCTACCTGTTGCAGTTTGAACCCACGTATATGCTCACTTGCAATAACATGTAGACAAAACGATTCGATGTACAAACAAAACAGCAATGCTGATATTGGGCACCCCTGGCGCAGAGATCGTAGCACTGGTATGCGCTCACCAACCACTTTATTCACTATTAACTGCGTCGTGCACGAGCTGTACGCCATCGCGACGCCTTCTCTAATAACATGGCCTACATTTACATGGTCTAGTACACACAAGAGAGCGTCATGGGGAACCCTATCAAACGCCTTCTCGAAGTCTATCTGTAGCATGGCTACTCCAGCACCCATAACATCACAACATTCCAGAATAGAACGCGCCACGTGAGTGTTCGTAGTGATGGAGCGCCCTTTAATGCCGCATGTCTGATGCTTCCCTACAATTTCCGAGATAACAGTTTGTAAGCTCTTAGCTAACACTTTCATGAAGATTTTATAATCACTGTTTGTCAAGCTGATGGGTCGATAGGCAGTTACATTTCGTAATTTTACTGTATCATCAGATTTAGGTATAAGAATCGTATGCGCAGTAACAAAGGATGGCGGTAGCGACTTAAGCTCGTAAGCTTCGTTATAAATACGCGTTAGAATTGGAGAGACTGTTCCCTTAAATGTTTTATAAAACGCTGCACCAAGGCCGTCTGGACCCGGCGATTTCCCTAAGTTCATGTTTTCTATCGCAAAATCCACCTCTTCATTTGTGATGGGCTGCTCCAAAGCTTCTCTTGTCACATCGTCCAACCGTGTAATCAAGGAAACAAACTCACGTTTGAAACGGTCGATATCAACTACGCTGCGAGCAAACAACGCACGATAGTACTCCGAAAACGTTCTAACAATTTCGTCAGTATCCTTAGTGATCACACCTGCGCGTTCAATTTCTACTATTTGCTGCCTTCGCGCATGCCACTTTTCCGCCCCCAACGCTCTTTTCGTCGGCGATTCTCCGCTTATCAGCCTTTCAGCTCTTGCGCGTATTAAGGCACCACGGTACCGTTCGGTATCGATAAGCTCCAGCTTGCGCTTCACCACTCGTATATCGTCCATAAATTCACCCGGTCTGAGCGATTCTTGATTAAGTAGCAGTTGAAGGTTGGTGCGTAGTGTTTTTTCTTGAAACCTTGCTTCTCTAGCTACTGCACTTGAACGTTCCAGTGCTTTTATTTTAACCTGATTCTTTAATAATTCCCATCTTTCTCCCCAAGGAATTTTGTTGTTTTCCTTGAGTTTTTTAAATAAATCAGTTACTTGCTTCACAAAAACATCGTCATTCATCAGCTTACAATTCAGTTTCCATAACTGCCAATTAAAATTATTCCTTGAGTCTTCTCGACTTGCTATAGTAAAATAAACTAAGCAGTGATCACTAAAGGAGACTGGCGTAACATGATACTGTTGACACAGAGGTATAATATCCAAAGACGCATATATTCTATCCAATCGGGCATGACTCGATCTTTGAAAATGAGTAAATTGGACGGTTCGCGTACCTTCCAAACATTGCCCTACATCTTCCATACCACCATCATTCACAATTTCTCTAAGAATAACAGTGCTTATGTCATTAAAATCACGTCTGCTAGTTTTATCTGCTGCAGAAAGCACACAGTTGAAATCACCGGCAATAATGACAAGTTTCTGGCAGTCACAGTATTGATTAACACGCTCGAAAAAGGTTCGCCTCTCTTCCGCATTGTTAGGTGCATACACACAAATCATACGCCACTCCTTAGCGGCAAAAAGAAAATCGCAGATGATGAGCCTCCCTGAGTCACAACTTAATGTCGCTTGTATTGATAAGCCCAAGCTCTGGCGCAAAAGAAGGCAACAACCTGCTGACGTCCCTACAGCATGGCTAACCACAGCGTCATAAGACAACGTAAAACGTCGAACCATGTTCCCAGTCTCTACTTCACCATCAACTTTAGTTTCCTGTATCGCCACAATGTCGAGGTCAAACTCGGTCACCAATCGGTACAGCTGACTCTGTTTTCGTTTAGACGCAAGCCCTCGGACGTTAATCGTCGTAGCGTAGGATTTAGGAATACGTAGCGATTTAGGAATAGAAGCCATAGTGACTATGAAGAAAGGCTGGGAATCGTGGTGGTTCTCTCAGCAAAAAGCCGCATGCCAGGGCTTCGTGCCATGGCCGATCTTACGCTACGTTGGCGCTGTAGGCGGCATTGCCGCCACACTTTTACCGGTGGCCACGTTCGGTCGAGGTCTCAGTGAGGGCCGCCGAACGATAGCCGCCTTGGTTGGTGGTTGCCCTTCGCCGTCGGTGTTCGCCGTTGTCTCGTTGGTATCCTCGTGAGCCCGCTTTGCTGCCACACCAGAGCTTGGTGCTTCCGTGACGTCCATACACGCGGACTTGTCCGCCTCGGCGTCTTCGGTAGCGTCCTCGGTGTTCTTGTTAGGCTCAGCTTTCACATCCGTACCTTGGGAGAGGGGTGGGAACTCTTCTTCGGAAGACTTGCTGTTGTCTGCCCCGTCTACCGTGGTCGGCCCAGAAGACGCCTCGACGCTTGAGGTTTGACCTCCCGCCGTTTCTTCGGCATCAGCTTCGTCCATGAGGTGCTCTGACGTGTCATCACCCCTCAAGGATCCTGCAGCACTTGCGTAGCTTTTCACACATTGGGAGTCCTCATGGCCATACCGTCGGCAAAGCGCACAACGTGGCACCTGGCAGTCTCTGCGTATATGCCCACTAGATTTGCAACGGAGGCAAAGTGGGGCCCTGCCTGGTACAACAATTAGCGCAGGTTCACCGGCCACCTTGATTTGGTGCGGTATGTCGTCGATCTTGAAACCCGGCCCCAACTTCAAGGTAACCGTACGGGTCGTAGAGCCCTTGTCGAGAACGCCATGCGCACGCCACTTTTCCCTTGACACGTCGACCACCTTCCCGTACGGCGATAGCGCGGCACGCACATCCTCGTCAGCAACACCGTGGAGCAGCCAGTGAATCTTGAAGCGAATACCTCGGTCATTAGGGTCGACTATCAGGCACTTGTGTTCTTTAACCTTCACGTCCTTCGCAGCAAGTAGTTTCTCCGTACCCGCAGCATCCTTGAGGGTGATAGCCCAGACGTGGTTCATCTGGTACGCCCCTAACGCGATAACGTCGGCCAGCACACCAAGATGAAGCAATGTGTCCCTGAAGTCTTCCACTCTGTAGGGTCTAGCAGTAACGTCAGCATGCATAAACACTGTGTTTAGCACAATTTTCCCTGTTGGCAGGTTCGGCAGAATAACTTGGTAATCTTCTGAAGCAGCAAAAAACCTGTTCCGGCGACCCGCTGGGGCCGCTGATACCGCTCCGACGGAGCGCGACATTCCGTGACCGTATCGCTCGAAAGCCGGAAATGGAATCCCTCGGCCACGCTACCACTGTTCACCTGCCGAGTGACGGTCGCGTACGCTTTTTGCCGAAGAGCGCACGTAAAAAAAAGTGACACAACATGGCAGCGGTGGGATTCGAACCCACGCCTCCGAGGAGACTGATGCCTAAAACCAGCGCCTTAGACCGCTCGGCCACGCTACCACTGTTCACCTGCCGAGTGACGGTCGCGTGCGCTTTTTGCCGAAGAGCGCACGTAAAAAAAGTGACACAACATGGCAGCGGTGGATTTCGAACCCACGCCTCCGAGGAGACTGGTGCCTAAAACCAGCGCCTTAGACCGCTCGGCCACGCTACCACTGTTCACCTGCCGAGTGACCGTCGCGCGCGCTTTTTGCCGAAGAGCGCACGTAAAAAAAGTGACACGACATGGCAGCGGTGGGATTCGAACCCACGCCTCCGAGGAGACTGGTGCCTAAAACCAGCGCCTTAGACCGCTCGGCCACGCTACCTATTTTTTTCTTCTTTATTGCCAGTCCTCGACATAGAACAACACAAATTGCAATGAAAACTATACAAAAACAGCAATATATACATTTGTTGCGGTCCGCTACTGCGGCATGACGTTGTCTATTAAAATTCCTTGAGTTCTGTCAGGGGTTCAACCCTGGACAGCCACTCGGAACAGGTTGGTGTGATTTCTGTACTTCTATGTACCTCTGCATACATTCACGGAAGTATACACGTGCCGATCGGGCATCAGGGTCACAGTGGTACCCCGCCATTCTCGAGCGCCATAGACAGTGGAGGCCCGTGAGCATGATCAGGTCGTACGGGAATCCTTCGTCGTCATTTACAGGCAAAAACCTGATTCCCTGGGGATCTATCGGTAACTCCTTTTTTAAGGTTCTTTGCAACACGTCCCAGAAATAGACCCCCTCCCAACAGTGGATGAAGACATGATCTATGCTTTCCGGTTTTCTACAAATAAGGCAGTTGGTTCCCCTTGGCAAATAGAACTTATGTTTTTCCAGAAATGTTTTAACGTGTAAAGTGCCGGTATGCAATTTAAAGAAGAACGATTTGGTGCCTGGTTGCACTGGCATCTTTCTCACCCTTTTCAGAACGTCTAGGCCTGGGCCTCCACTGTACACGGCTCTGTACATGGGTACAAGCAAAACACTATCACACAAATCTCGATATAGCTTTTTCCGTTTTACAGTCCACAAATATGCATTTGAAAAACGAGCACGCAGAAAAGAAAGACTATCAACTATTTCCCGGAAGAAACCACGAACTGGACCTGTCATTGTTTCGGTACCAACAACAAACTCGGGAAGGGCTCGTGATAGTCTCATTTGGATAACGGTGCGCAGAAAAGGGTCAGTCGTATCGCGAAAGAAAAATAACCTGTTCACGAGTTGCCGCAAGAAGAGGTGCGCCAACCCAAGACCGCCATCCTTAACACGCCGGAATAGATTATCTCGGCTGCATCGCTCCCAGCTTGATGCCCACACGAAAACAGCGAACACGCGGTGCAGTTTCTGCACATTAATCAGAGAACACTGTAGGACCTGCATTACGTACCAGATCTTTGTGACAAGAAACATGTTGCATGCTGTAGCTCTCGCAAATATTGACGAGTAGCCCGCGTTCCATTTGTCCGCTGTTTCGTTTATTTCCTTTGTCCGCTCCTTCCAGTATACGCTACTGTCCTTGTAGGCATCAAGGGGTGCGCCAAGGTACTTAACTGGTGTCGTAACCCAGCTTACGTTCGAAAAGTGGTCTGGGGTAGACGCCCACCTTCCATGCCAAAAACCCAAACATTTCTGCCAGTTCACAAAGCTATTAGTGACTTCACCAAACCTTCTGACGATACTAACAGTATTCAACACACTCTGCGTATCTTTGCAGCATACAGCCACATCGTCAGCATAAGCCAATAACTTGACCTCTGCTGCTTGCAGTTGAAATCCGTTAATGTGATTATTTTGGATTATAGCCTGACACAAAGTTTCTAGGTAAACACAAAACAAGAGTGGGCTGAGTGGACAACCCTGGCGAACGGAGCGCTTCACATTAATGGGGGCCCCCAATGTCTGATTAATTATAAGTCTCGTACAGCAGCTCCGGTACGCCATGGTCACCCCCTCAGTGATTATGCGGCCAAAATTGACATGTTTCAGGATGGTAAGCAAGATCTCATGCGAAACGCAATCAAACGCTTTCTCCAAGTCCAGCTGGAGGATCGCCACTGCATCGTACATGGCGTTACAACACTGTAATCTTAACTGTGATTCATAGCGCTAAAACGACACAAGGACGAGGAAGAACACGGGACGAGCGCTCTTCCTCGTCCTTGTGTCGTTTTAGCGCTATGAATCACAGTTAAGATTACAATGACCCACCAACACGCCCAAACTTCTTCCCTGCTAACGTTACAACACTCTAGCACGCACTTTATCTTATGAATGTTGGTCAAAATCGTTCTTCCGCGGATGCCGCACGTCTGCTGCGGGTCGACGATTTCCTTGATAACTGACTGAACCCGACGTGCCAGTACCTTCATCAATATTTTGTAGTCGCAGTTAGTCAGCGCTATGGGTCTGTAAGAGGAAAGTTGCTTGAGCTTTTCGGTCTCTTCTGTTTTCGGAATTAGTACTGTATGGGACTGGCCAAAGGATGGTGGAAGCATTTTCAGTTCATATGCTTCATTGAAAACTGCGGTTAGACTAGGAGCTAGGTGGTCCTTGAAAGTTTTGTACCAAACTGCACAAAGACCGTCCGGTCCTGGTGACTTGCCAGGGTTCAGGTCTTCGATAGCTTTCATCACTTCGTTTTCTGTTATTGGTTGTTCTAACGTATCTTTTACTTCGCTCGACAATTGCGGTATTCGCTCCAAAAATAGGCGTTTGAATCCTTGCATATTGACGGGCCTGAATGCGAAAAGCTTTTGAAAATGTTCAAAGAAAGCACACCCTATGTTATGGTTATCGGTTACTTCAACCCCGTCGCGTTCGATGGCCTCAATATGCTTGCGTCTGGAGTGCTTTTTTTCTAATCCCAGCGCTCTTTTCGTAGGCATTTCGCCGCATGCCAGCCTTTCTGCTCTCGCGCGCACCAGTGCACCCCGGTAGCGCTCTTCGTCAAACGCCTCAAGTTTCTTCTTAACGGCACGCATATCTTCTTTATAAGCGCCCGGTTGCGTGCATTCGAGCTTCGCAAATTTATCCAGCATTGATTTTAAAGCGTTTTCTCTTGCCTTCTTTTCATATTGCAGTACGCTACCCCTTTCGATTGCCTTCATTTTAATAGTTTGCTTCAGCAACTCCCATTCCTCGCCTAACTTGATGGAACTGTCATTTCCAAAAGTGTTCAGAGCAGCCACTACCTTTTCGTTAAAAGTGTCATCCCGTAGCAGCTCCGCATTCATTTTCCACAGTTCCCACACAAATTTGCTTCCTTCTTTCTTGTGGCCAACCCTGCATTTTACCAGGCAGTGGTCAGAAAAGGATACTGCAGTCACTGCATAATACTGGAATTTTTCGACTAAGTCACCTGACAAATAAATACGGTCCAATCGCGCGTGACTTGTGCCCTGGAAATGAGTATACCTCACGTCTCGGTCCCCCCGAAAACACTCAGCGATGTCCTCCAATTCGTATTCGCGTAGAATCTGTGCCAGGGTATCACTGCTTTTGTCATGAACTATGCGTCGCGTAGACCTATCCTGGGCACTCAATACGCAATTGAAGTCACCAACTAAGGCCATCATTTTGTGCACCGAGAGGTGATGCTGTAGGTTAAGAAAGAAATTTGCCCTTTCTTCCACTGTATTAGGTGCATAAACACACAACACGCGCCAGTGGACATCGCAATAGCTGAAGTCACAAACGATAAGACGGCCAGAGGTGCATGAAAAGTAACCTTCCATAACAAGCCCTGGGAGCTTCTTCACGAACAATACACATCCAGCCGACGTCCCTACGGCGTGGCTCACTACCGTTTAGTACGTATAGGTGAACCTTTGCACCATGCTCCCGGTCTGCTCCTCGCCGTCTACCTTGGTTTCTTGCACGGCTAAAACGTCGAGGTCTGGTCCACTAGTAGTCGGTACACCTGACTCTGTTTCCTTTTGGCGGCCAGACCTCGAACGTTTAGCGTGCCGAGGCTAAGCGACGGGTTGGAAGCCATTACTAATACAAGAAGGGGGGGGGGAGAAGGCCCGGAGCATGGTGCTCACCTTAACGTCTAGCAGTCCGCTAGACGCCTCCGTGGCTATCCGGTGGCCGTCGGTCGACTTCGTCTGGGGTCGGCTTCGCGGCTGGCCTACGGTCGGCCTCCAGGTTCGGCTTAGGCTTGATGGTCGAACGCCTTCCGGACAACGTCTTAGCGGGCGGAGCCTCAGAGTCACCGCCGGCCTTTCCGTCGACTTTCTCGTCCTGCTGCAGGGACCTCTTGACCGATGCCGAGACGCCTTCGATGCGGGCGTTGGTGGGGGTCGTGCTATCTTCTGCTGCCAGAGTAGCGTCAGTAGCCTGCTGGGGGCTCTCGTTCTCTGCCGGGGTCTCCGTCACGCTCCCGAGAGTTGCTGCTGGCTCCGTGGGGGTAGGGACATCATCCCGTCCTCCTTTCGTCGGGGTGGTCGTCTCGCTCGTTTCTGCCGCCACGTTGCCGCTTCCGGCTCCCTTGGCCGCGTCCTCCGCCTCGATGACGTCCATCATGTGCTCTGATGTCAAAGGCTCGCTCTCTGCCGAACCCGCGGCTACTGCGTAAGAGCGTACACAGTCCGCGTCGGCGTGGCCGAAAAGCCTGCACCTGGAGCAACGGGGAACCTTACATTCTCGTCGTACGTGGCCAGAACCCCGACAGCGCAGACACTGCATAGGGCGACCTGGGGCGACCACAAGCGCGAGTTCCCCGGCGCCGCGTATCTGATGGGGCAAGTCGTCGACCTTCATCCGAGACTTGAGCTGCAGTAGCACTGCTGGAGTCGTTGAGCCCTTGTCAGAGACGCCATCCACTCGCCAGCGCTCGCGGGTCACTTCGGTCACTTTGCCGAAGGAGGCCAACGCCGTCTTCACGTCCTCGTCTTCAACACCGTGCAGAAGCCAGTGGAGACGCAGCTTCACCTGTTGTTCCTTCGGGTCGATCACCAGGCAGCGACGCCCCTTGACCTGCAGCTCCTTCAGCGCCGCCAGCTTTTTAACACGAAAGTGTTTTATGCCGGGGTCCACCAAGACTTCACTGACGTATTTCCGTCACGGAAATACGTCATAGAACATAATACAAAGAAAGAAACCAGAAGAAAAAGTTCCACAAACATGCAAAATTTGGAAATCGAACCCACGACCTCTCGGTCCGCGACGATAGATCGCCGAGCGTTTAACCCATTGCGCCACAAACGCATTTGCAGAGAGTTACACAGACGCGCCTTATATATCTAACACTCCTCCGTGTACCCGCGCTCTTGCTCGGGGCGGTGCCGCCGCCTACGAGCAGAAAAGAGAAGTACTGCATTATGACACTAACGCGCACCGACAGTGAACGCTTCGGTGGTCTCAGCACTCGACGCCTCGATGCCAGCATTCGAAGGGACGCTGGCATCAAGAAGCACTACCAACGCCACCTAGGTGGCGTTCACCGTACTCAGCACAGCGGAGCGTGGCCTCCGCAATTAGCTCTGAAAATGTTTCTGAAGTTGATCGCGGAGGCTGCAATTACGACGCGCTGTACGCGCTGATTTGACTCGGTGACGATTCAGTTACGTGCTTTGTCTTGCGCGTTGTATTAGTGTGTCAGTTACGTGCTTCGTCTTTCGCGTTGTGCTAGCGTGTGCAGCGTAGTGCAGCTTCCATATGCACGACGGTTGCTCATGGTCATCGACGTTGGTAGTCGTGATGGAGGAGACGTGCCACCAGGCGTCAGCGCGGGTGCATCAACGCCTAAGGGCGCTTTAGCCACAAAACACCAATAGACATTATATATCAATGTGCAATAAACATTACACTACTTCTGTGAAGACACGTTTCACTTTCGTGTTCTATACCGATTCCTATATAAGAGGGATCAACCACATTTTTGGAAGCCTCGGCTGTGTTCATCGTCACCGCCCACACATGGTTGATTTGGTACGCTCCAAGGGCGACGACGCCCGAGAGCATACCAACAGCTTGAAGCGCGTCCCGAAAATCTTCTACACGGAACGGGCGAACACGAGCGTCGCCGTGCAAAAAAAACGTATTTAATACGATGCGTCCTGTTGGTAGTCGTGGCAAAATAATCTGGTAGCCCTTATTATCCTCAGTCAAAGGCCTGTTGCCGCGGCTGACAGCCGCATTAGCCGCTCCAGTGGAGCCCATGATACCGCGATCCGTTAAGCTCGGAAGCCGGAAGCAGAATGTCGGCCACGCTACCACTGTTCACCTGCCGAGTGACGGTCGCGTGCGCTTTTTGCCGAAGAGCGCACGTAAAAAACTGACACAATATGGCAGCGGTGGGATTCGAAACCACGCCTCCGAGGAGACTGGTGCCTTAAACCAGTGCCTTAGACCGCTCGGCCACACTACCACTGTTCACCTGCCGAGTGACGGTCACGTGCGCTTTTTGCCGAAGAGCGCACGTAAAAAAAAGTGACAGAATATGGCAGCGGTAGGATTCGAAACCACGCCTCCGAGGAGACTGGTGCCTTAAACCAGCGCCTTAGACCGCTCGGCCACGCTACCACTGTTCACCTGCCGAGTGACGGTCGCGTGCGCTTTTTGCCGAAGAGCGCACGTAAAAAAAGTGACACAATATGGCAGCGGTGGGATTCGAACCCACGCCTCCGAGGAGACTGGTGCCTTAAACCAGCGCCTTAGACCGCTCGGCCACGCTACCACTGTTCACCTGCCGAGTGACGGTCGCGTGCGCTTTTTGCCGAAGAGCGCACGTAAAAAAGTGACACAACATGGCAGCGGTGGGATTCGAACACACGCCTCCGAGGAGACTGGTGCCTTAAACCAGCGCCTTAGACCGCTCGGCCACGCTACCACTGTTCACCTGCCGAGTGACGGTCGCGTGCGCTTTTTGCCGAAGAGCGCACGTAAAAAAAGTGACACAACATGGCAGCGGTGGGATTCGAACCCACGCCTCCAAGGAGACTGGTGCCTTAAACCAGCGCCTTAGACCGCTCGGCCACGCTACCACTGTTCACCTGCCGAGTGACGGTCGCGTGCGCTTTTTGCCGAAGAGCGCACGTAAAAAAAGTGACACAATATGGCAGCGGTGGGATTCGAACCCACGCCTCCGAGGAGACTGGTGCCTTAAACCAGCGCCTTAGACCGCTCGGCCACGCTTTTTTTTTATTGCGATAGCAATTATATGGACACTCAAAAGCAGATTTCTGCCGTCGGCGTCGCCGTCGCCGTCGCCGTGAGGTTCCGTATGACGTCATTTGGAGATGAAATCGTCGCCGCGCGCCGGACGCTGTATGTGCGAGTGAAAGGGCGCGAGGGGCGCGTCTTTCACGGGGAGTGAACGTACGGCGGAGAACAAACGCGCGTTCTGCGCCGTGCTCGCTTAAGGGCTGCAGAATTAGGCGTCTTGTTTCTCCTTTACAATCACCATATATGTAGAGCAAACGCGCCTTCTTCAGACGCGCGAGAGGCCGTGGGGGAGGGGGAAGGAAGGGACGCGACGTTTAGCTGCGGCACCAAGTGCCTATTTATATGAGAGGCTCCAGCAACAGTCACCAACGCCGCACGCATTTTGAGCTAACGCGGGCAAAACGCCGATGGCGTCGACAACAGTTCTGCGTGTTGTTGCTACCAAAGCCGCTCACCTTACTTCGTATGACATTGCTGTGTTGCTATCGCATTCATTGCTTCGCCCTTAGGGCGAAACTGTGACATTTTTTCTTTATTGCCAGTTCTCGACAGGTTCACCGACACACTGTCAGCAAAACAAACAAAATGCATAACTAGTACACGAAAATACAGAAGAAAAAAAACAAGCTCTTACATAGCAGCCAGCATGACTTGGCTGACTTTGTCTTTTAAAATTGCTTTAGGGATGCCAAGGCCTCTACCCTTGGTAGCCAATCAGGCACATCAACTTGTGCTTTTTTCACCTCCAGAAAGCGTGACATGTGTTCATGGAAATGTATGCGCGCAGGCCGCGCTTCTGGGTCACAATAGAAGCCTTGCATTCGGGATCGCCATAGACAGTAGAGGCCAGTCAGCATGATGAGGTCAAATGGGACCCCGTCCTCATTATCCAGTGGTAGAAATCTTATGCCCTGCGGATGTAAGGGCAATTCTTTCTTCATTGTTCTTTGCAGAACGTCCCAAAAGTACACCCCCTCCCAACAATGTATGAAAACATGGTCTACTGTTTCAGGCTTTTTACAAATCAGACAGTTTGACCCCCACGGCATGTAAAACCCGCGTTCTTCTAAGAAGGTTCTCACTGTCAGGGTGCCAGTGTGAAGCTTGAAGAAGAAAGATTTCACTCCTGGCTGCACGTGCATTCTTTTTACTCGTTTCAAAACGTTCTTTCCCTGACCTGCACTGTATATGGCTCTGTACATCGGTACTGGAAAAATAACATCACACAGGTCACTGTACATTTTCTTTCTTTTCACGCTGAACATATAATCATTCGAGAACCGTACCGACAAAAAACGAACACTGGCTGCTATCTCCTTGAAGTACCCAAACAAAGTACCAGGCATAATTTCGCTGCTGATAACAAGCTCTGGTAACGCACTACAAAGTCTCACTTGACACACTGATCTTAAGAACGGGTCTTTGACGTCCCGAAAGAAGAAAAAACGGCTTACAAGCTGCCGCTCGAATAGGTGTGCCAGACCCAGGCCTCCGTCTTTCACTCGCCTGAAAAGATTCGTGCGGCTGCAGCGTTCCCAGCTGGAAGCCCAAATAAAAACAGCGAACACTCGGTGGAACTTCTGCACATGCACTCGCGAACAATACAACACTTGCATCATGTACCATAATTTACTAACAAAAAACAAATTGCACACTGTCGCTCTGGCGAAAATTGATAGGTGTGAACCTTTCCATCTCTCCGCCTTTTCTCGTGTTTCGTTGGCTTGTTCTAGCCAGAAATCATCATTTTTCTTATAACTTTCAAGGGGAACGCCGAGGTACTTCACTGGGGTTTTAACCCATTTCACGTTGGCAAATGTCTCTGGTGTTGACTGCCACTCGCCGTGCCAAAAGCCCAGACACTTTCCCCAGTTCACAAAGCTCCCCGTTACTTCTCCGAACCGTCTTACTACAGCGACTGTCTCTAGCAGGCTCTCCTTTTTCGTACAGCACACCGCTATATCATCAGCGTACGCTAAGAGCTTTAGCTCGGACGCCTGCAATCTGAACCCATGAACACGATCATTTTCAATTATTGCTTGACACAAAGTTTCAATATAAATACTAAACAAAAGAGGACTCAGTGGGCACCCTTGACGCACGCTCCGCCGGACGTCAACGGGGGCCCCCAATCTGTTGTTGACTATCAGGCGCGTTTTGCAGTTTCTATAAGCTAGGGATATTCCGTCGATGATGATTGAGCCTAAATTAACATGTTCGAGTGTGGAACGCAATAATACGTGAGATACACAGTCAAATGCCTTTTCTAGGTCAAGGTGGAGTATTGCGACAGCCGACCGAGAGGCGTCACAACACTCGAGCACACACCTCAATGAATGAATATTAGTAAAAATAGAGCGGCCCTTAATACCACAGGTTTGGTGGGCTCCCACAATCTGCGTCATAACGGTCTGAAGTCTGCTAGCCAATACTTTCATAAATATTTTATAATCACAGTTAGTTAGTGAGATTGGTCTGTATGATGTCACGAGTCTTAGCCTATCTTTTTGTTCTGTTTTTGGAATGAGCACAGTGTGTGCTTGGGAGAATGACAGGGGTAACGTTCCCACCTCAAATGCCTCATCAAAGACATCTTTCAACTGACAGGACAGGTCTTGCTTGAATGCTTTGTACCAAGCCGCGCTCAGACCGTCCGGACCGGGCGACTTTCCAGAGTTAAGATCATCTATTGCCTTTTCTATTTCTGCTATTGTTATAGGTGCTTCAAGAGCTGCTTTTCTTTCTTCTGACAGCCGAGGCATTCGCTCTAAGAAGGCTGTTTTAAACCCTTCTACATCTACTGATCTATGGGCAAACAGCCCTTCGTAGAATCGAAGAAAGCTCGCCCTATAGCCTCCGTATCTGTTATTTCAATACCATTTTCTTCTATCACATCGATGTGATTACGGCGGGCGTGCGCCCTTTCGATTCCCAGCGCTCGCTTTGTGGGCGTCTCCCCGGCCGCCCATGCCTCGGCTCTGGCCCGCACTATCGCTCCCCGATAACGTTCTTCATCTGCTGCTTCGAGTTTCTGTTTTATGCTACGAATGTCGTCTTTAAACTTGCCCGGCTCACGGCATTCAAGCTTAACCAGTTTTTCAAGCAATGTTCTTAAATTTCTTTCTTTGACTTTATCCTCATACTTAATGCAGCTAGCTCGCTCTATGGCTTTCATTTTCACATGTTGCTTAAATAAATCCCATTGCGCGCCGACACTGGGCCCCTGTTCTGATTTCATTGCATCTATCGCCTCCTTCACATCTTGAATAAAGCATTCGTCGCTTAGAAGCTTTACGTTCATTTTCCACAGATCCCACGAAAACTTGTTTTGTTTTTCCGCACTTCCCATCAGACATTTAACCAGACAATGGTCCGAAAACGACACGGGCACTACATGGTATTGGGTGCACAAAGGTAATAGCTCCACTGATGCATAAATACGGTCAAGGCGAGCGTGACTCTGTCCTTGGAAATGCGTAAACTGCACTTCTCTCGCTCCCTCGAGACATTCTGCTACATCATCTATATCATGTTCTCCAATAAACCGTAATAAAAGCTGACTACTTCTGTCTCTATACCCGTGTGCATTGCTTCGGTCCCGAGTGTTCAAAACGCAGTTGAAATCTCCTAACACAACAACATGTTTGTCTGCAGTCAGATATGGCTCAATGCTCAGAAAAAAATTATACATCTCATCTGTACCGTTCGGTGCATAAATACATATTACTCTCCAGGTAACATCCCTGTAATAAAAATCAACCACAATAAATCTACCACTTGGACATGAATAAACACTCTGTACATCTAGCCCCGGTAACCTTTTCAAAAATAGCAGGCATCCCGCTGACTTGCCCACCGCATGACTCACTGCAACGTAGTAGCGAGCCGTGAAGCGAAGCATCATGCTCCGGGTCTGCTCCTCCCCTTCAACTTTTGTTTCTTGCACTGCCAACATGTCGAGGTCATGATCTACCAACAACCGGTATACTTGGCTCTGCTTTTTCTTTGCGGCTAGACCTCGCACGTTTAACGTAGCCAAACTAAACGACGCGTTGCGTGCCATGTTTTAACAGGAGGTAGCAGGACCCGAAGCATGACGCTTACCTTGCACGTCTAGCGCACGGCTAGACGTCTTCGGATCCGCCCGGTTGCCCGGTGTCCAGGTGCTGCCTCGGCGGCTCGTCGGTGGCCTTCCTCTCCGATTCGAGATTTGGCCGTGGCTTAAGGCTGGGGCGTCTCCCGGAGGACGCCTTCTGGTCCGCGGTCCCTTCAAGCGGACGCTTGACAGCCGGGTTGACTCTGCTGCTATGGGCTTGGCTCCCCTGCAAGCGCGGCTTCCTTGGTTCAGCTTGGGTGCCTTCTGTATCGCTGCTCTCCAACGTGTCGTCGTCAGCGGGAACGGGCGTGGCTGCCAGCTCGGTCACTGTTGCTGGCGGCTTGGTCGTAGCCTCCGTTGTCCCCTGGCTTTGCTTGCCTTCTGGTGTCTTTTCGCTGCGCGGTTCCTTTTGGGTTTCCAAGCTTCCGCTTCCCTTTGCTGCCTCCTCGGCTTCGGTCACGTCCATTAAGAGCTTCTCGGTGTAGTCGCTCACTCCTCGCCCAGTAGCTGCGGCGTAGGACCGCGTGCACTGAGCGTCTTCGTGTCCAAATCTTCTGCATATCGAGCACCGAGGCACTTTGCAGTCACGCCGGACATGTCCAGAGCCCTGACAGCGCAGGCACTGCATTGGTCGCCCCGGAACTACCACTAATGCTAGTTCTCCGGCGACCCGTACCTGGTGCGGTAGGTCTTCCAACTTCAAGCCAGTTTTCAACTTTATCAGCACCGTCCGGGCAGTCGAGTTCTTTTCTTGAACACCCGGCACCCGCCAACGCTCACGCTGTACGTCAACCACCTTGCCATAAGCGGCTAGCGCTGTACGGACGTCCTCGTCAGCTACGCCGTAAATAAGCCAGTGAAGGCGTAACTTGACTTGCCTGTCCTGTGGGTCCACGACGACGCAGCGCCGTCCCTTCACTTCCATTTCCTTCAAGGCTAGCAGCCGCTTGGTAGCGTCTGCATTGCACATGGTAACCGCCCAGACATGGTTAATCTGGTAGGCTCCGAGTGCGACAACTTCCGGCAGCATCCCGGCAAGAGCGAGGGCGTCCCTGAAATCTTCAACTCTGTAAGGCCGTGCTCGCACGTCACCATGCAGAAAAACTGTATTGGTAACGATGCGTCCTGTAGGCAGTTGTGGCAAAACAAAATGGTATTCATCTTCTTCTTGTTTCCTGTTACCGCGGCTGGTAAGGGCCGCCATCGCCGCTCCAACGGAGCTCATGATCCTACGAACCGCACAGCACGGCTGCCGGAAGCAGAATGACCGCTCGGCCACGCTACCCTCTTCACCTCCCGAGTGATGGTCGCGTGCGCTTTTTGCCGAAGAGCGCACGTAAAAAAAGTGACACAATATGGCAGCGGTGGGATTCGAACCCACGCCTCCGAGGAGACTGGTGCCTTAAACCAGCGCCTTAGACCGCTCGGCCACGCTACCACTGTTCACCTGCCGAGTGACGGTCGCGTGCGCTTTTTGCCGAAGAGCGCACGTAAAAAAAGTGACACAATATGGCAGCGGTGGGATTCGAACCCACGCCTCCGAGGAGACTGGTGCCTTAAACCAACACCTTAGACCGCTCGGCCACGCTACTTTTTTTTAATGAACCTTGTTTTATTCACACACACAGATACACATACACATGTAAAAGTACGCTGGCCAACTTGCGCCACCGTAGCAAGCTAAAATTCTTTGAACTTCACCAATTCATCAAGGACATCCAACCAATCAGGAGGTTCTGTCTGTACACGAAATATTTCACGTATGAAAACAATACTTTCAACAAAATTTTCTCGGGTTGACCGCAGGTTTACATCAGCATGCGTTACCGCCATCCGTGTTTTCCAAAGACTATGGATGCCTAAGAGCATTATCATATCATATGGGAAGTCTTGATCGCTGTCTACCGGCAGGAAGCGTATACCCTGCGGTGTTATCGGCAGTTCCTTTTTAAGCGTTCTTTGCAAGACGTCCCAGTAAAATACGGCATCCCAGCACTCAATAAATGCGTGCTCAATGGTCTCGGGTTTCTTACAGATTACACAGTTTGTCGTCCAGGGCACGAATATTCCTTTGTCGGCCAACTATGTTTTCACAGGAAGGGTAGATGTATGCAACTTGAAGAAAAAAGATTTTGCATTTGCTCTCACTGGCATCCTTTTAACTCTTTTCAACACATCTTGCCCAGGGCTTCCATAGTATTTCAATCTGTACATAGGCACAGGCAGCATAACTTCAACTAAATCTTTGTAAAGGTTCTTTCTTGTCACTGTGCTCAGATATTGCATTGAAAATCGAGCTTTTAGTATTCGGAAGGAAGTTGTTACCTCCCGCACGTAGCCTTTAACCCCACAGTTTACAGGCGTTGCACTAGACACAATAATTTCAGGAAGAACATCCTTCAAGCGAACCTGAAGCATCGTACGCAAAAATAAATCACTTTGGTCACGCAAGAAGTCAAAACGAGAAACAATCTGTCGTAAGAACAAATGCGACAATCCAAGTCCCCCATCTCGAACAGGACAAAACAAGTGTGTTCGACTGACCCTCTCCCAAGTGGAACCCCAAATAAAAACAGCAAACACTCTGTGAATTTTCTGTACGTTCACACGTGTCATGGACTAAAATTGGAGAACTTACCACACTTCGGCCATTAAAAATAAATTACAAACAGTTGCCCTTGCAAACATCCATAAATCGCGACCTTGCCATCCTCCGGTTTTCTCTTTTAGACAGCGACGTCTCATCTTCCCAGTATTGTGCAGTGCTATTGTAGTGCTCAAGAGGCACACCCAGATATTTCGAAGGAGACACAGTCCACTGTAAATTTGCGAAGACAGCTGGCGTGACATCCCAGCTTCCATGCCAAAAGCCGATACTCTTGTCCCAATTGATCTCGCAGCCGGTTTGCCTGCAAAATCTATGAGTCTCGCTTATTGCCTCCTGCACACTTTCCCTATCCGTACAAAATATTGCCACATCGTCAGCATAAGCAAGCACTTTAACATGTGACGATTCAAGCTTATAGCCATTAATCCTTTTTTTACTTATTAGAGATAAACAGAATGGCTCTAAGTAAATTGCAAAGAGCAAAGAGGACAATGGACAACCTTGCCTTACTGATGATCTGATCTTAATACTATCAGTTAGTTTCTTGTTCACCACAATGTTTATAATACAGTCACTGTACACCATTTTTAAACCATCGAGTATCACAGTGCCTATGTTTGCATGTTCAAGAATACTGAAAAGATTTTCATGCGACACACGGTCAAATGCTTTTGCTAAGTCGAGCTGCAACATAGCTACTCGATCGCCAAAAATGTCACAACACTCGAGAATACTGCGGGCTACATGCACATTTGTACAGATAGAGCGTCCTTTTATGCCACATGTCTGGTGTGGTCCAACAAGAAGTTTGATGACACTCTGCAGTCGCTTTGCCAACACTTTTGTGTAAACTTTGTAGTCCATGTTTGTGAGCGTTATCGGACGATACGTCCCCACAGATAGCAGCTTAGTACGGTCGTCAGATTTCGGAATCAGCACTACGTGAGCGGCGCGGAAAGAAAGCGGCATTTCTTTCGTTTCGAACGCCTCTGTGATTACTGCATGCAAAATGGGTGCCAAATCATCGGCGTAAGCTTTGTAGAACGCGGCACCGAGGCCGTCTGGCCCAGGCGTTTTCCCCAACGTTAGTTCCGTGATCGCATGTTAGATTTCATCTACGCTAATGGGTTGCTCCAAAAGCGCTCGAGTGTCTTCATCTAACCTTGGCATTAAATCAAGGATCTCTGGCTCTAGCGGAGAGCTCCCGCTTCTTTTTCACCTATTAGGTTCTGATAGTGCTCAACAAATGCTCGTTCAATTTCGTTAATGTCACTGGTAATATTGTTTTGATACCTAATCTGCCGGATTTCATTTTGTGTTGCATATCTCATTTCGTCGCACAATGCGCGCTTATTGGGAGTTTCCCCCATCCAGAGCTTTTCAACTCGCGCCCTTACTACTGCTGATCGATACTTTTCAACGTCGAGAGCCTCGAGCTGACCCTTAACTTCACGGATTTCTTTACTGAATTTCCCGGGATTCGCTGTTCCCATGCTGATCATAAAATCAAGCTGGCATTGCAATTCTTTTGTTTTTTTCTTTTTCTTTATGACTGAGCAATGTTCCCCTCTCGATCGCTATCAGCTTGACTTCGTTCTTGAAATGGTCCCATTCAGCCGCACGTGACTTTGCTGCTGTGCGGGTCATGCTTTCAATTTTTCCTTTTACTTTTCCGTTAAACATTTCGTCGTCGAGTAGTTTTACATTGAACTTCCACAACTGCCAGTTGAATTGCGTTTTCCTTTTCTTGCCACCGAGCGTTACCATTACAAGGCTGTGATCACTAAAAGATACATGTTTTACTTCATACTTAGAGCTCATGTTCACAAAGTCAACCGAGGCATACACTCTGTCGAGCCGCGCGCTACTTCCGCGATGGAAGTGCATGAACACGGGCCGATTTCCATTCGAAAGAAGCCATCCATGTCGTCTAAATCATTTTCGTGCATTAACGCCTGCAGTACATTTGCACTTTTATCGCGGCCAGACACATTCTTAGCTCTGTCCTCGGCCATCAAAACACAATTGAAATCGCCAAGCATAACAATACGCTTCAAACACTTTAAGTAACGCTCGATTTTTCCGAAAAAGGCTACGCGATCGTTCTCGTTATTAGGTGCATAAACACATATCACTCTGAAGGCTGGCCGGAAAAATAAAAGTCAACAATTAGCAATCGCCCTGCTTCAGAAACAACAATGCTCACATCCGAAATGCCAAGGTGATTGCGGATGAAGATCGCGCATCCACCGGATGTTCCCACAGCATGACAAATACAAACATTGTAGCGCGTTCGAAAGGTTTCCACCATGCAGTCCGTCTGCTCCTCACTTTCGATTTTAGTTTCTTGCACTGCGACAAGATCCAGCTCATTTTCTAAAAATAGTCGGCTCACTTGGTACTGCCTTCTCCGGGCTGCTAAACCCCTTACATTCAGTGTAGCTACTCGTAGCGGCTGCCCAGTTTTATCGTGCATATTTTGTGAGGAGCGAACGGGTCGCACGACGCTCACCTCTGTGCGCGACCGGACGGCAGACAGTTCACCGGGTTGGGCCAGTCCTTGCAGAATTCTTTCTGACACGCTTGCACCTTCTGCAACACAAGCTTGATGTCTCCGCTCCCCGACGCCGTCCATGCGCGTGAAAGTCTTTCGCAGCTTGATGTGCTGGCACCCAAAAAGCGCAGACCCCGGTGCCTACTTCGGCGTCGTGGCTGCAACGTGTTTGTTTGGGGGAATGTTCGGCTTCGGCCTGAATGACGGCCGTCGGCCCAGTGCCGCTTTAGCAGGCGGCTCCTCGGCATTCAGGCCACCATTCGGGTCGTCAAGTTTCACTGTCTCGATGTTCGCCCGCTTACTCGACGACGTAGTCACATCTGTCTCCATTGCGCTCAGCGCGTTTGAGTCAGTCGCTGCAGCTGAGTCTTCCTTGGCTTCTTTCGACAGGTGCAGTCTGTCCTTTTCCGGGTCAGACTGCCTTTCTTGCGGTGCCGGCTGCTCGCATGGTACGGACATCACGGCCAGCTGCAAGGGGGCGGGTGCTGTGGGCGTTACTTGCGGTTTAACCTTCTCACTTTTAGTGGCTGCCGCGTCCTCAGCCTCCGCCTCGTCCATGACAAGCTCAGAGGAATCTGGATTCTTCAACGGCCCTGTGACGTTTGCGTATGTAGGCGTGCACTGACTTTCATCATGGCCAAAACGCCTGCAACGCGAGCATCGGGGCACCCAGCACTCCCGGCGAACGTGGCCTTTTCCTTGGCAGCGCAAGCAAATTGGTGGCCTTCCAGGCACCACTAATAAAGCTGGCTCTCCCGCGACTCGAAGCTGATGCGGGATATCTTCACTTGTAACGCCCGGCTTCAACTTGAGGTTCACCAGACGCGTTGTGCAGCCCTTGTCTATGACGCACTGTGCACGCCAGCGCTCTCGGGAAACTTCCGTAACTTCACCGTACGGCGCTAGAGCCTCACGTATGTCTTCTTCGTTGACATTATAGAGCACCCAGTGCATTTTAAGGCGTAGGTCCTGGTTGTTCGGGTCTACGACTAGACAGCGCCTGCTCTTGACAGTAATTGTTGCAGATCTTAACAACTTCTTGACGGCTTCTGAGCTCTTCAGTGTTACGGCCCACACATGATTCATCTGGAAAGCTCCCAAGGCGACAACCTCGGTGAGCATTTCCAGGCTGGCCAGGGCATCCCGGAAGTCTTCGACTCTGTACGGCCGAGCACGGATATCACCATGCAAAAAAACTGTATTAAGAACAATCCGACCTTTTGGCAGATGGGGCAGCATCACTTGATAATCCTGGTTGTCTTCATGACTGTTCCTGTTTCCGCGGCGAAGATGGGCCGCTGAGTCCACTCCTTCGGAGCACATGATGGCACGTCCGTTCGCCTCGACGTCCGGAAGTGGAATCTGCCCTCGGCCACGCTACCACTGTTCTCCTGCCGAGTGACGGTCGCGTGCGCTTTTTGCCGAAGAGCGCACGTAAAAAAAGTGACACAATATGGCAGCGGTGGGATTCGAACGCACACCTCCGAGGAGACTGGTGCCTAAAACCAGCGCCTTAGACCGCTCGGCCACGCTACCTTTTTTTTCCCTTTATTGCCTGCTTTGACAGAAATACACTAAAACAAAACATGAGTACACGTATAAAATACATCAGTCACACTTGACTGACGTAGTCATATTAAAATCTTTTCAAATTTACAAGGTCATCAAGAATAGCCACCCATTCAGGAGGCTCGGTTTGCGCTTGATAATGTTCTCTAACTTCTGCAATACTGAGAATGAAATTTGCACGTGTCGTGCGAACATTTATATCAGCATGACGGACCGACATTCTTGTCTTCCACAAGCTGTGGAGGCTCAGGAGCATGAACGTATCGTACGGTATTTCACCTTCATTATCAGTGGCCAAGAAACGTATACCTATCGGTGTGATTGGAAGATCTTTTTTTTTGAGCTTTCGTTCTAGGATGTCCCAATGAAATATTGCATCCCAACAGTCAGTGCAAGCATGATCAATGGTCTCCGGTTTTTTGCAGAGCGAGTAGTTAGCTGTCCATGGCACGTAAATCCCTTTCTGTTCTAACCATGTCTTTACTGGCAATGTATTTGTATGCAATTTAAAAAAGAAACTTTTAACTGTAGATCTTACGGGCATCCTTCTTACTCTCTTCAAAACGTCATTTCCTGCTCCTCCATAGTTTACAGTTCGGTATAAAGGTATTGGCATCATAACATCCACTAAATTCTTATAGAGCTTTTTCTTTGTGATGGTACATAAATATTCCAAGGAAAACCTCGCATGCAAGATACGAAAAGACATAACCACTTCACGCATATATCCAGTCACACTTTGCCCTCTGTCTGCACAAGACGCTATAATGAACTCTGGCAGAGCTTTTGCCAGCCGTACCTGAATTACTGTTCGCAAAAAACCATCACTTTGGTCTCGTAAAAAGAAAAAGCGCGACAAAAGCTGCTTGATATACAAGTGAGCGAGACCCAGTCCACCACTGCGAACTGACCGAAACAAATTACTGCGGCTGACCCTTTCCCAACTGGAACCCCAAATAAACACAGCGAATACCCTATGTATCTTTTGCACATTCACTCTAGCCATGAACAGAATTTGCATTACATACCACACTTTGGCTACTAAAAACAAGTTACAAGCACTAGCGCGGCCGAACATTGACAAGCCTCGTCCCATCCAGCCACCTGCTTTTTCCTTAATCATATCAGTTTCGTCCAACCAGTAATCCTTGCTATCTTTGTAATGCTGGAGTGGCACTCCCAGATATTTTGCTGGTGTGGTCGTCCAGCGTACCGATGCAAAAAAATCTGGCGTTATGTCCCAATGATCATGCCATATGCCACAGCTTTTTTCCCCAATTTATTTCAGATCTTGTTTGCTTGCAGTACTCTTTTGCCACGCGAACGACTTCTCGGATACTTTCTCGATCATCGCAGAAAACAGCAATGTCATCCGCGTACGCCAACAATTTTACCTCGGTCCTTTGCAGTCTAAATCTTCTAATATTCTCGCTACGGATCACGGCTAAACAGAATGGCTCAAGGTACACCGCAAAAAGCAGGGGGCTGAGCGGACATCCTTGCCGGACGCTGGATTTGACTGAAATCCTTTCACTCAGGTTTTTATTAATGATAATCTGTATAGTACAGTCCCGATATGCCATTTTTACTCCTTCCATAATAACATTGCCAACGTTTACGAAATTAAGAATAAGAAACAGCACTTCATGTGACACTCGATCAAATGCCTTCGCTAGGTCGAGCTGCAGCATGGCAACTCGACCTGAAAAGGCGTCACAGCATTCGAGTACACTGCGTGCCACATGAGTGCTGGTGGAAATGGTGCGCCCTTTGATGCCACATGTTTGGCGTGGCCTGACAATGTCTTTGATCACAGTTTGTAGCCTCTTCGCCAGGATTTTCATTAATACCTTGTAGTCTGTATTTGTAAGACTAATTGGTCTATATGAGCTTACTGACAGAAGCTTCTCGTGATCGTCTGTTTTTGGGATTAGGACCATATGGCCACTACGAAATGACGGAGGTACTTGCTTTTTCTCGTATGCCTCAGCGAACACTTGTAATAATATATATGACACTTCAGGTGCGAAGGCTTTATAAAAAGCAGATCCCACCCCATCCGGTCCCGGCGCCTTTCCGTCAGCCAGCTCTTCTATCGCATGCTCGATGTCACGTTTGCTGATCGGTTCTTCTAATCTCTCTCTTACGTCATCATCAAGTTGCGGCATGGCATTCAAGAAAACTGTTTCAAACCCTAAATCCACCAGTTTCCTTTCACCAAAAAGTTTCCGATAGTGGTCTGCAAAGGCGTTTTCTATCATTTTTTGATCCGATGTGATCTTATCATCATACCTGATTTGTTGAATTTCATTCTTCATAGCATACCTTTTTTCACCGGCCAGGGCGCGTTTGTTTGGCCTCTCATCAACCCATAGCCTCTCTGCTTCGCGCCCGAATCACAGCAGCCTTATATTTTCTAATGTCAATAGCTTCCAATTCGTTTTTAACGGTGCTAATATCATCTGTAAACTTTCCAGATTCGGCACTCTCCATCTCAAGCAAGAACTCGAGCTGTCGTTGGAGCTCCTTTTCCTTAATTTTTTCATTGTGGCGCCTAACACATCCCCTTTCAATCGCGATCATTTTAACTTTAATTTTTAGCTCTTCCCATGCTTCCACATAGTCCCTTGGCTGGTCATTTAATACTTTTGCTATTTCTTCTTTTACTCTGGTAACAAAGCATTCATCTTCAAGAAGGTTTTGATTAAATTTCCAAAGCTGCCAGTTGAAAGGCGACTGTTTTGGTCGGGTGCCAATGGTAAAAAAACACCATACTATGATCGCTGAAAGAGACCGGCTGTACAACATAGCCGTTACACATTGGTACAAGGTCAAGCGAAACATACGCTCTATCCAATCTCGCCTGACTGCCGCGCTGACAATGCGTATATTGCAGTTGTGTTGTACCGATTAAGAGACGGCCAACATCTTCTAAGTTGTGTTCCTGAACTAGGGTGTTCAAAAACACAGCACTTTTGTCCCGCACTGCGGTTCACTTAGCGCGATCTTGAGCATAACATACGCAATTGAAGTGCCCCAAAAATATGATATACCTATCGCTATCACAACTTAGATATACTGTTCAACTTCGGTGAAAAACACATTTCTTTCATGCATATCATTGGGCGCATACACACAAATAAGTCTCCACTGAAAACCACTGAAAGAAAAATCAAAAACGATACGGCGACCAGTTTCACTTACAGTGAGCGCTTGCTCAGTGATACCCAAACTCTTTCGTATCAAAAGTAAATAGCCCCCGGACGTGCCCACAGCATGGCACACACAAGCGTTATAATACATCCTAAAAGTGGCTACCATGCGATCAGTTTGTTCATCGCTTTCAACCTTTGTTTCTTGTACTGCAACAAGATCCAGTTCATTTTCAGCAAGGAGGCGACTGACCTGTTGTTGCCGACGTTTGCGGCAAGGCCATGTACATTAAACGTGGCCACTCGCAGTCCTCTCACCAGATTTTTTTTATTCACAAATTCTCCAGTTTGCTTACAGAAAACCAGAAGGGTCAGGACTAAAGGCGCTAGCAAGCGCCTGACTGAGGCCCTGACCCCTGTACAATCTGCGCTCCAGCGACGCAATCAGGACAGTGTAAGAATAAACGAAAAGAGGGAGTAGGGGAAACGTGAACAAGCAAATTAAGCAGGCAAGTTCGAGAAAAAAATTATACATGCAATTTAAGCAGATGGCAGATTCACTGCCATTGTCGATTAAAAACAAACTGACCGCATATTGCGCATTCCGCGCCTACACCCAACGGGCATAACGTCCAACAGATGCATGCATGTCAGTATACACAGATTCCCACAATTTCCAAAAACCGTCTTCACGCGTACCTTCGATGCGTAGCACACGACCTTTCTCGATTTCGTAGCCATGGTGCGTGGTTCTCCGCCCGTGCGCCTTCGCAGGCACGTGTTCACGTCCTACTTGAGCTTTGTAGCCGCCGGTTGTCTATCCGGCGGGATAATTGGATTCGGTCGAAAGGTCGGCCGACGCGTAACCACCGATTTTGCAGGCGGTTCCTCGCTTGTAGGGTCTCCTAAATCGCCATCCTCGCGGTCGGTTTGGTCGCGAGTTATTTTCACGACGGACCCGCTTACGCCAGCCACTTCCATTTCCTCAGCATACGCTTCGTCGCTGCAAGTCGTATCGGTGCTTGATGGTTCTATATCTACGTTGTCAACCATGTTTGGGTCGTTTTTTGCGCTCTGTTTCACTTCATCTCCAGGCTCACTTGTCCCGGGCGTACCTTCGTCTGATCCGCATCACCAGGAGACACTTCAGCAACTTCGGCTTCATCCATTAGAAGCTCAACCATTTCCTCTTTTGCTGCTGGCCCTGTCACGCTCGCGTATGTTTTCACGCACTGCGACTCGCCATGCCCATAGCGACGGCAGAGTGCGCAACGAGGAACGCGGCAATCCCGACGGATGTGTCCGGTGTTCCTGCACCGAAGGCAAAGCGGTGCTCTGCCTGGTGCTACTACCAAGACCTGTTCCCCCGCGACACGCAACAAATGTGGCACGTCTTCCACTGTCAGTCCCTTCCGCAACACTAAATTGACAAGCCGTGTTGACGAACCTTTCTCTCGCAGTCCTTGAACACGCCACCGTTCTCGAGTAATGTCCTTGACAGTGCCGAAGGGTGCCAAGGCTTCGCACACATCCTCATCCGGAAGGTTGTGAAGCATCCAATGTACCTTTAGACGCACTGCTTGGTTCCCAGGATCGATAACCATGCAACGCCGCTCTTTGACCTTGACCTCTCTTGCACATAGCATTTGCTTCACAGCTTCAGCGTTCTTGAATGTTACTGCCGATACGTGACTCATTTGATACGCCCCTAGCGCAACTACGTCAGGCAGCAACTTCAAACTTGCCAGCATGTCCCGGAAATGTTCCACGCGATACGGTCTAGCACGCATGTCTGCGTGTAAAAACAAAGTGTTCCAAACAACTCGCCCAGTTGGTAATTGTGGCAGCAGCACCTGATACTCCGAATCCTCGTTCATACTTGTCCTCGTACCGCGGCCCTGTTCGGACGCTGAAGCCGCTCCGATGCTGACTGAGCTCATGTCAACCACGTCCGTACCCGACGGTGTCCGGAAGTGGAATCCCCGCACGGCCACGCTACCACTGTTCTCCTGCCGAGTGACGGTGGCGTGCGCTTTTTGCCGAAGAGCGAACGTAACAAAAGCAACACATTATGGCAGCGGTGGGATTCGAACCCACGCCTCCGAGGAGACTGTTGCCTTAAACCAGCGCCTTAGACCACTCAGCCACGCTACCCTTTTTTTATTTATTGCCGTCTTCGAGGTACAAAATCAAGGGTTACAAATGATAAAACGTGCCAGCCACACTTTGGCTAGCACAGTACTAAAATCTTTTCAGTGACACCAGTTCATCGAGTACAGACATCCATTGTGGTGGATCAGGCAGTACTTTGTACGCGTCTCTCACGTAAACAACACTCTCAATGAAGTGTTCTCACACCGATGTCTGCATGTTCAAGTTGCATGCGAGTTTTCCACATCTCGTGGAGGCCCAGGACCATAATGAGGTCATACGGTACTTCCTCTGAGGTATCTACTGGCAAGAAGCGTATTCCATACGGGTCCAGGGGTAACTGTTTCTTCAGCGCTCTCTGCAGAACGTCCCAGTGAAAGAAGGGGTCCCAGCAATCTAGGAAACATGTTCTATTGTTTCTGGTTTTTTACATAAAAAGCAGTCGGTTGTCCAGGGGATGAAAATACCCTTACTATGAAGCCAGGTCTTAACGGGAAGTGTGTTTGTATGTAATTTGAAAAAGAAAGACTTAGTTGATGGCCTTACTGGCATTTTCTTGACTCTTTTTAGAACGTCCTGTCCGGGGCCTCCACGGTGTGGCCAACGGTACAAAGGACCAGGTAGCATCGTGTCCAGAAGATCTCTGTACAATTTTTTTTTTGTATCGGTGGACAGATACTGCAGCGAAAAACGCACATTCAACATCCTATGCGCCAGCACCACTTCACGCAGGTACCCAGTCACGGTTCCCGGCATGTTCTGAGCCGACGAAACAACAAATCTCGGAAGAAGTCTACTCAGCCGTACTTGAATTAGTGTTCGAAGAAAGAGATCATTTTGATCCCGCAGAAACACAAAGCGTGACACAATTTGTCGCAAAAACAAGTGAACCAGACCAAGCCCACCTTTCTTGACCGGGAGAAACAAGTTTGTTCGACTCGTCCTCCCCCAGCTAGATGCCCAAATGAAAGTAGCGAAAATGCGGTGAATTTTTTGTACGCTTACCCGCGCAGCACACAACACATTCATGACATACCATATCTTAGAAACTAAAAAAAGGTTACAAACAGTGGCTCTAGAAAACATTGACATTTGCTTGCCTCTCCATCCGTCAGCCTTTTCCTTTGCTGTCGAAACTTGGTCGAGCCAGTACGGTTCGGGCTCACGGTAACTTCCGAGAGGCACCCCCAAGTACTGTGTAGGTAACCTTGACCAATTCAATCAAGAAAAGGTCTCCGGCTTGTCTTCCCAACTCCCCATGCCAGAAGCCATAACTTTTATCCCAGTTTATCTGGGCTCCAGTTGAATTGCAAAACTTTTCGACTACAGCAGTTGCCTCTATTATGCTCGCTTTATCTGTGCAGAAAATCGCGATGTCGTCGGCATACGCCAATATTTTAACATGTGCTTCCTGTAGTCGATAGCCTGCTATGCGTTCGTTGTTTTTAATGGCCAAACAGAGTGGCTCGAGATAAGCAGCAAACAGAAGGGGCGAAAGCGGGCATCCTTGACGCACCGAACAGAGCACACGAAAGCTATCGGTGAGCTCCCCATTAACAATAATTCGCGTTGAGCAGTTCTTGTACGCCATCGTGACACTTTCCGTTATCACACTGCCAACATTCGTGTGTTCAAGTATGTATAGTAGAGCCTTGTGCGAGACGAGGTCGAAGGCTTTTGCCAAATCTATATGCATCATCGCGACGTAATCGCCAATCGCATCGCCACACCCTAGCACACTTCGAGCCACATGTACATTTGTTGTAATACTGCGGCCTTTAATGCCACAAGTCTGGTGCGGCCCTACCAATGTTTTGATGACACTTTGCAGTCGTTTTGCTAAAGCTTTCGTGAATACCTTATAGTCAACGTTGGCTAGAGTTATCGGGCGATATGAGCCAGGCAACAAGTGTTTCTTTTCATCATCACTCTTCGGAAATAGTACGATATGCGATGTTGTGAAAGACAAGGGCAATCTTTTTCGGTCGTACGCTTCGCTAATAACTAGTTGGAGGACATGAGCCAGCGCAGACTTAAAAGTTTTATAGAAAGAGCCGCTAAGCCATCAGGCCCAGGTGCTTTACCGGGGGCCAACTCGTCTATTGCGCACTCTATCTCACTCAGGGTAATGGGATGTTCTAGCCGTGTCTTAACTTCTTCATCTAGCCTTGGCATCAATGAAAGGAATTCCATCTGGTAGCCATCTTTAGGTTCACGTGGATGACTCAAGAAGGCTTTGAAGTGATCGGCGATCCCTTGCTTGATGTCGTTTTGGTCGGACGTGATATTATTGCCTTGAGCTAGATGGCGGATTTCCTTCCGACACGCGTACCTTTTCTCGTCTGAGAGGGCTTGTTTTGTTGGCGCTTCTCCCGCCCACAGCTTCTAAGACCTTGATCGCACAACGGCCGCTTTGTACTTCTCAGAGTCTACTCTTTCGAGTTCAGTTTTTACTTCCTTTATTTCCTTAGTATACACACCAGGCTGGACACTTTCTATGCTGATGAAAAATTGCAGTTGCTGGCGAAGGTTTGTTTCTGCCTGTTTCAGGTTATGCCGAAATACACTGCTTCTTTCAATAGCCATAGTTTTAACTTTCTGTTTAAATTCTTCCCATTTAATGGCGAAGCTTTCTAGTTGGACTGAAATCAGGCTTTCTAGTTCCTTCGCAACAGCATCAACGAAACCATCGTCATCCAACAACTGCACGTTCAATTTCCAGAGGTCCCAGTAAAAGGTGTGTTTGATCAGTCTTTTCCCAAAGGTGGCAGTTACCAAGCAGTGATCGGTATATGCAATGGGTTGCACATCATATTCACTACACAAGGGCACCAATTCGGCTGACACATATAATCTATCTAGCCGAGCGTGGCTATCACGCTGGAAGTGGGTAAACTGCGGGCGAGTTCCGCTCGCGAAGACACTACCGATATCTTCCAAGTCGTAATCGTGCACCAGCGCATTTAGCAATACAGCAATCTTATCGCGAACACGTGAAACTTTTGCGCGATCGTCAGCAGTGCATACACAGTTAAAATCCCCCAGCCGTATGACCACCTTGTGTCAGCTTACGTACGCTTCAAGTCGCTCAAAGAAGATTTGCCGGTCTGTTTCAATATTCGGTGCGTAGACACAAATGACTCGGAAATCCATATCGCAATAACAAAAATCAGCCACTAAAAGGCGACCTGTTTCACACGAAAACACTGACTTCACACAAATGCCAAAGTTTCTTCGAATGAATATAGCGCAACCACCTGATCCACCAACAGCGTGAGAAACACACACGTCGAAGTGCGCACGAAAATTGGACACCATTCTGTCGGTTAGCTCTTGGCTCTCTATTTTGGTTTCTTGGATTCCCACAAGATGCAAGTCATTATCTAAGAGTAGGCGACTTAGCTGACATTGCCGCCTTCTTGCACCGAGCCCTCGTACATTTAACGTGGCTACACGTAGCGCTCCTTCGATATTAGCTGCCATGACTACACGGTAGAATGGTGCCCATCACAGTTACGCAAGGACGAGTGTTCATAATGACGTGCCGATAACCGCGTCGAATGCCACAAAAGGGAACACAAGCCGACCTCTCGAAAGCAACACTCACATGCAACTCGGGCCCTCGTTCCTGACACCTATCCAAAAGAATAGCGCTCAGGGTGACGGCCATTGCACTCACCAACCCCCCAACCCGCCTCAAGCAAAACAGTACAGAACTACGGAGGCGGTTTACCCGCCTGCCGTGGATCGGCCGTAATGTTCGGCCGCAGCTTCAAGGTTGGTCTCCTCATACCTGGCGCTTTGGGTGGTGGCTGGTCTCCGCCGCTGCTGTCCTGCATCGTAGCCAGGCTATTGGTCTGGTCGCGCGGACGTTTCCCCGCCTGCAATTTAGCAAGCCCGGTACGGGTGTCCATGTCTTCATGTTCAGGGGGGGTGGAGGCCGCTCCCGGATCAGGTGGGCTCTCTTCCTCACGGTTCGGCATGGCTACAGTGCCCTCCACTTGCTCTTGCTGTTCAGTGTCGACGGCTTCATCGACATGTTGCCCCTGTTTCTGAGGTCGTGCCTCCGACTCTGCCACCTCGCCAGCTGCTTCCTTAGCCGTGGTCGATGTGTCTTCCTTATCCGCCTCGTCCATGAGTAGGGCGGAGTTGTCGTCGTTGCTCACGGGTCCGGTCACGCTAGCGTACGTCCGCTCGCACTGACTCTCTTCGTGACCGAAGCGTCGGCACGCACCACACCGCGGTATGCGGCAGTCGCGACGAATATGGCCCGTTCCGCGGCAGCGCAGGCAAAGAGGGGCCCTGCCCGGCACAACCACGAGAGCCAGCTCTCCAGGCGACGCTCACCTGATGTGGCAGGTCGACCAGCGTTACGCCCGGCTTCAACTTCAGCGTAACCAGTCTTGTAGTGGAGTTCTTATCGGCCACGCCATGAACCCGCCACCGCTCGCGGGCGACGTCCGTGACCTTTCCGAACGGCGCGAAGGCAAGACGCACGTCCTCGTCCGGAACGGTGTGCAGCAGCCAATGCACTTTCAAGCGTACATCCTGGTTGGCGGGGTCAATGACGAGGCATCGGCCCTTCTTGACCTGCAGCTCACCAACACTGACGATCTTCTTCACAGCTTCGTTGTCTTTGAAGGTCACGGCCCATACATGGCTCATACGGGAGGCCCCGAGAGCCACCACTTCCGGCAGGAGCGATAACGGGGCAAGCTCATCGCGGAAATCTTCCACCCGGTATGGGCGGGCCCTGATATCACAATGTAAAAAAACTGTGTTCACAACAAAACGCCCTGTTGGCAAACTCGGCAAAACTACTTGATACTCGCTGTCCGAGGTGGAAATCTTGTTACCGCGGCCGCTCTGGGCCGCTGAAGCCGCTCCTACGGAGCCCGTCATCTTACGTCCGTCACGCTCGGTGGCCGGAAGCAGAATCCTCGGCCACGCTACCACTGTTCTCCTGCCGAGTGACGGTCGCATGCGCTTTTTGCCGAAGAGCGCACGTAAAAAAAAGTGACACAATATGGCAGCGGTGGGATTCGAACCCACGCCTCCGAGGAGACTGGTGCCTTAAACCAGCGCCTTAGACCGCTCGGCCACGCTACTCTTTTTTTCCCTTTATTACCGACTTGGCAACATACAACACAAGACATTTTAACAATATACGAGGGTCACGATAAAAGTGTCTGCCATTGGTTGGCTGACACGGGGGCTAAAAACGCTTGAGGTTCGCAAGCTCAGTCATCACACTGAGCCATGTTAGTTGTTCTTTTTGCAAACTGTACAATTCTTTAATATAACAAATGCTTTCGATGAAGTACTCTCTAACAGGTCGGAGGTTTGGTTCGGCATGTCTCACGGCCATTCTACATTTCCATAAACTATGCAAGGACAACAGCATGAACATGTCATATGGTACAGTGTCTTCATTTAGAGTAGGCAAGAAACGAATCCAGTATGGCATAATCGGTAAGTCCTTCTTTAAGGTTCTCTGTAAGACATCCCAGTGGAATACCGCATCCCAACAGTCGAGAAAGATGTGTTCAACTGTTTCGGGTTTCCGGCATATTAAACAATTGACGCTCCAAGGCAGAAAAAGTCCTTTCTCCTCAAGCCATGGTTTAACAGGTAAAGTATTGGTGTGGAGCTGAAAAAAGAAAGACTTCGCCGATGGACGTACTGGCATTCGTTTTACTCTCTTTAGCACGTTCTTTTCCGGTCCAATGCGGAACATCGAGCGATACAATGGTACAGGCAACATTGCCTCTATCAAGTCCTTATATAAGCGCTTTCGTGGTACCCGACTTAGGTGTTCCATAGAAAACCGAACCTTCAAAAGCTGGAAAGCCCAGACGACTTCCTTTAGAAAACCGCGCAATCTATATTGACTGCACCGGCGAGACGAAACGATGAATTCTGGTATAGCTTCACTCAGCCTTACTTGAAACATAGTTAACAAGAACGGGTCCTTTTGGTCCCGTAAATAAACAAACCTCGACACAATCTGCCTTATGAACAAATGTGCAAGACCTAGTCCTCCACTTTTAACGGAACGAAACAGATTGGCGCAACTGGTGCGCTCCCAGCTTGAACCCCATACAAACACTGCGAGTACTCTGTGTAATCGCTGTATGTTGGCCCTTGACATGCAGAATGCTTGAAGCACGTAAAAGATTTTAGCAACGGCAAAGAGGTTGCAGACCGTCGCGCGAGCAAACATTGAGAAATTGCGCCCCCCCCCCCCCCCCATTTAAGTGTACACTCTCTAACTCTTTCTCTATCAGCATTCCAGTAATCCACTGCGTCACGGTAGTGCTCAAGCGGCACCCCGAGATACTTTGCCGGCGTGACGGTCCACTGGATATTTACAAACGTACTTGGAGGGTTTCCCCAGTTCCCGATCCATACCCCTAGGCATTTATCAAAGTTGATAGCACTGCCTGTCGTTCTGCAGTATGATAACACTTCCGCGATCGCGATTTCAACACTTTCTTTGTCCCGACAAAACAACGCGATGTCGTCCGCATATGCGAGCACTTTCACTTCTGCGGACTGTACTCTGAAATGCAATATTCTATTGTCATTGTTTATCTTCCTACAAAGCGGCTCTATGTATATTGCAAATAAAAGAGGGGACAAACCACACCCCTGGCGCACGAATGACCGCACCCTAAAGCTTTTGGTAACCTTCTTGTTTATTATGAGACTTGCGGTACAGTCTTGATAGCACATCTTTACCCCATCCAAGATTAATTCACCTACATTTACATGTTCTAGAATATAGAACAGAATTTTATGGGCCACACGGTCGAAAGCCTTCTGCATGTCCAACTGTAACATGGCTCCGTGTTCACCTAGGTCGTCGCAGTATTCTAAAATGCTTCTCTCGATGTGAATGTTTGTGTAGATTGACCTTCCTTTAATGCCGCATGTTTGGTGCGGCCCTACGATGCGTGTCACTACTCCTTGTAATCGCTTTCCGAGCACTCTCGTAAATATCTTGTAGTCAAGGTTCATCAGTGATATCGGGCGATAAGCGTCGACAGCTAACAATTTATCTGGGTCGTCTGTTTTTGGTATCAGCACCACGTGCGAAGTCCGAAAAGATGGAGGAACCAGCTTTCGGGTGTAGACCTCCTTAAACAATCGTAACAGGACCTGGCTGGCGTCACTTTTGAAGGTCTTATAAAAAGCCGCTCCGAGTGCATCAGGTCCCGGGGACTTGCCTACAACTAAATCATCTATGGCTCCTTCGATTTCGGCGATGCTCAGAGGCCATTCCAGACGCTTCCGAATATCGTCTTCTAATTGCGGCACTTTTGACAGGAAGTCCGTTTTTAATCCTTCTGTGACGTCCTTAGCACTCCCGAATAATTCACCATAATGATCAAGAAACGCCTGTTCGATTTTTTTCAGGTTGGCCCGTGATATCGTTCCCGTATAAAATTCTGATTTCATTCCGCCTCGCGTACGTCTTTTCGTCCGATAAAGCTCGTTTGGCCGGCGTCTCGCCTAGCCAGACCCTTTCCGCTCGTGCTCTTATAACTGCTCCTTTGAACTTATTTTCATCGATAAGCTCAAGCTGGCTCTTCAATTCTTTTATTTCTTTTGTTCGGCTCCCCGGTCTGTCGCTTTCTACGGTGTACAAAAAATCAAGCTCGCGTTGTATTTCTTTTTCTTTTTTCCTTTTGTTGAAAATTTCCGTAGTGGCTTCTTCTATAGCGCTGATCTTAACTTCGTGTTTAAAAATCTCCCATAATTCTAGCATGTTACCTTCTTCGGCCTCCATCAATCTGTTTAACTTTTCTTTCACACCTTCACAAAACGATTCGTTCAGCAGCAGCCCATCGTTAAACTTCCACGTCTTCCAGTTAAATCGCGAGTTACTTTGTTTAGTACCTATGGTGAACATTACAAGGCTGTGATCGCTGAACGACACGTGTTTCACACTATAACTGCCACACATGGGAACAAAATCTAGTGCAACATATGCTCTGTCTAGCCTAGCGTGACTATGCCCTTGAAAATGTGTGAACGCGGGCACACCAGCACTGGACAATACATGACCAACGTCTTCTAGGTTAGCATCTTGCACGAGTGTACTTAAATGTAAAGCACTTTTGTCACGCACTGGAAGCTGTTTCACTCGATCAGCAGCAAAACATACACAATTGAAATCTCCGAGCAACACGACTTTCCTGTCACACTGTAAATGCTGGCCTACACTTTCAAAAAAGGACAACCGCTCACTTTCTATGTTGGGGGCGTACACACATATCACCCGCCAACCTACGCCCGAAAAGGAAAAATCCACAAAAAGCAGTCTCCCACTTTGACAGGAAAAACATTCTCTTCTACGACTCCCAAATTATTTCTAATGAAAATAGCGCACCTCGCGGAAGTTCCAACAGCATGTGATACGCAAACATTGTATCTATTGCGGAACTGTAGCACCATGCGATCCGTCTGTTCTTCACTTTCTATCTTAGTTTCCGGCACCGCCGCTATATCAATATCTGTTTCCGAGAAAAGCCGCCTAAGCTGGTATTGCCGCTTTCTGGCACAAAGACCGCGAACATTTAGGGTAGCAAGACGGAGTGCAGTGTTTTGGGCCATCATTGTAATTTGTGAAGAACAAACGGACCGCATGGCACCCACCTCATGCGTCTGGGGTCAGTGCTGCCTTGGCCTCTTGCACGAACCTTCCGTAGCTGCCTGGGCAGCCTTCGGAAGGCGCAGTTCGTGTCCTTATCGTTGTTCTCCATCGTCCCTTGGGGTTGGCTTGGTCTTGTAGATAACTAGAAGAGATACCGCGAGGCACACGAGCTCGCGGCTACGTCGGCGGCGTGCCTGCCGCCTTACGGTCCGGTGGTATATTCGGCCGCGGTCTGATCAGTGACCGCCGGGTGATGGCCGCCTTTGGCGGCGGTCCATCGGAGTTCCCTGCAATCAGGGCTTCATTCTCGTCCAACGTCGCATCGTGGCCGCGCTTGCTGACAGTGGCGCCGCTTGCTGCCTCGTTTACGTCCATGACGGCCGGCTCTTCGCATGACGGTGACTGCGCTGGGACGTCGTGCACTTTGACGGCGCCCGTGGCGTCACCTACTGTGTCGGTCACTTTTGGGCTTTCGTCGTTGGTGCTTGTATCCTGCAGCTTGTCGGGAGGGGCTAACGTTGCCGCATCATGCGCCTCGACCTTCGGCGTGGCTTCGCTTGCGGCTTCCTCAGCGTCGGCCTCGTCCATGACGAGTTCTGCGGTGTCATCTCCTCCAACTGGCCCTGCGACACTTGCGTACGTCTTCATGCACTCACTTTCTTTGTGTCCAAAACACCGGCAGTGCGTGCAGCGAGGAACTCGGCACTCACGTCGGATATGGCCCTTGCTATGACACCGCAGGCATAGTGGCGCTCTTCCCGGCGCGACAAGCAGGGCCATGCCACCGATGACGCGCAGCTGGTGTGGAAGGTCGTCTACCTTAATTCCATTATGGAGCTTGAGGCGCACGAGACGCGTCGTCGACCCCTTGTCCTAGATTCCTTGAACCCTCCACTTTTCCTTAGAGACGTCGGTCACTTTCCCGTACGGGGCAAGCGCTACACGCACATCTTCGTCCGCCACGTTAAACAGAAGCCAATGAAGCTTGAGACGTACGTTCTGGTTCGTCGGGTCGATAACCAAACATCGTTGGCCCTTCACTTTCATTTCGCCACAAGCCAAAGCTTTCTTCATGCCCTCTGTGCTCTTGAAGGTCACCGCTCACACGTGGCTCATCTGATAAGCCCCCAACGCTATCACGTCGGGGAGCAATTCCAGACGTGCCAACGTATCCCGGAAAAGTTCGACTCGGTAGGGCCTCGCACGAACATCCGCATGCAAAAATAAAGTGTTGAAAACACTACGACCTGAAGGCAGTGTAGGCAAAATAATTTCGTATCATTCGGCATCCGTTCCGTCCATCCTGTTACCGCGGCTGTTAGTAGCCGCAACCACCGCTCCTTGGGAGCACATGATACACACGTCCGTAGGCTTTCGCGGCCGGAAGTGGAATCCCGCTCGGCCACGCTACCACTGTTCCCCTGCCGAGTGACGGTCGCGTGCGCTTTTTGCCCAAGAGCGCACGTAAAAAAGTGACACAATATGGCAGCGGTGGGATTCGAACCCACGCCTCCGAGGAGACTGGTGCCTAAAACCAGCGCCTTACACCGCTCGGACACGCTACCTTTTTTTTTATTGCCGGTCTTTGACAATGTACAATGCACACAGTATAGAAACAGACATCACAAAAAGAACACCTACAGAACATACTGAAAAACATGAAAGCCATCCGCCCAACATGGACTGGAGTTGTCAAACTAAAATTCTTTTAAAGCTGTCAGAGGTTCTATCCTCGACAGCCAATCGGGTACACAATCTTGAATTTTCTTAATTTCAATAAAACGAGACATACTTTCCCGAAAATAAATACGAGCAGGCCTAGCATCTGGGTCGCAATGGTACCCAGCCATTCGTGCCCGCCACAAACAGTGGAGGCCATTGAGCATAATTAGGTCGTATGGAACCCCGTCCTCATTCTCAATCGGTAAGTACCTGATCCCATGCGGATTCAACGGAAACTCCTTCTTGATTGTCCGTTTTAGGACGTCCCAGAAGTACACCCCTTCCCAGCAATGCAAAAACACATGATCTACAGTTTCAGGTTGCTTGCAAATCAAGCAGTGTGGGCCCCATGGTACAAGCAAGCCGCGTTCTTCCATGAATGTCTTCACTGACAGTGTTCCTGTGTGTAGCCTAAAAAAGAATGTTTTTGCCCCAGTAGGCACCTCCATTCTTTTCACCCGTTTAAGGACATCCTGTCCTGGTCCTCCACTGTATATCGCTCTTTACAATGGCACTAGAAATATAATATCGCATACATCTTCATATAATGTCTTTATTTTCACGGCAGAAAAATAATCGAAAGAAAAACGCACAGAAAGAAAGCGCACACTGTCGACTACTTCTTTAAGATAGCCGCGAATCGTTCCTGGCATACTATTGGTACTAACAATGAGTGCCGGCAGCGCAGCTCTTAATCTGAGCTCTAATGCCGTACGCAGAAAAGGATCACGCACATCTCGAAAAAACTAAAATCTATTGACAAGCTGTCGTACAAAAAGATGCGCCAAGCCCAGGCCACCTTCCTTCACCCGCCTGAACAGATTTGTTCGGCTACATCTTTCCCAGTTAGAGTCCCAGATAAAAACGGCGAACACTCTGTGCAACCTCAGCACATTTACCCTTGAACAAAACAACGTCTGCATGACGTACCACAACTTCGTAATGAAAAACAAATTACATACAGTTGCCCTTGCGAAAATGGACAGGTTGATGCCTATCCACCTGTCTGCTTTTTCTCTTGTTTCTTTTATTTGGTTCGTCCAGTATTCCTCGCTCTGTTTGTAGCTATCCAAGGGAACACCGAGATACTTGGTAGGGGTTTTCACCCAGCTCACATTCGCAAAGTTGTCCGGGGCCGAGGACCACTCTCCGTGCCACAAACCGAGGGACTTACCCTAGTTCACTTTACTGCCCGTTACATCACAAAACTCTTTCACCACGAGTATTGTTTCCGTTACGCTTTGTGTGTTTGTACAACACACGGCGATATCATCGGCATATGCTAGGAGCTTGACTTATATGGCTTCCAAGCTATAACCGCGTATTTGATCGTTCTCAGTTATCGCCAAACACATCGTTTCAATGTAAACTGCAAACAAAAGAGGACTGAGGGGGCAGCCTTGACGCACAGAACGCATGACGTTAATGGGGGCCCCCAATGATTTATTCACAATTAAGCGTGTTGTGCAGTTCTGATACGCCAATGCCACGTGATGATGGCACCTACATTAACGTGATCCAGAATGGCAAACAAAACATCATGAGACACACAGTCAAACGCTTTCTCTAGGTCAAGCTGGAGCACTGCGACGCCATCGTAAGTGATGTCACAGCACTCGAGCACGCACCGCATCGTGTGAATATTCGAAAAAATTGACCTCCCTTTGATCCCACACGTTTGGTGGTCTGCGACTATTTCTTCGATGACGCCTTGAAGTCTGGCTGCCAAAACCTTCATGAAAATCTTATAGTCGACATTGGTTAAAGATATCGGCCTATAAGATGTCACGATCCTAACTTTCTCCGCTTTGTCACTCTTAGGTATCAAGATGGTATGCGCTTTACCAAAAGAAGGCGGCAAAGCTTTGTTCACATACGCTGCGTTAAACAGGTCTGTTAGCACCGGCGACAGTTCTTTCTTGAAGGCTTTATAAAAACACGCGCTCAGACCGTCAGGTCCGGGTGATTTGCCATTGTTCAAATCATTTATTGCTTTTTCGACTTCGTGTTCTCTTATAGTCCCTTCTAATCGGTCCTTCGTGTCGTCACTCAATCGCGGCATGCGACTGAGAAAGATCCTTTTGAACTCATCTACATTGGCTTCTTGATATGCAAACAGTGACTGGTAATACTCTAAAAACGCTCGGCCTATGCTCTTATTATCGTCGACGAGTGTGCCATTCCACGAGATCTTATCGACATGATTACGTCGACCATGAGCTTTTTCAAGTCCTAGTGCCCTTTTGGTGGGCGTCTCTCCCGCTACTAATGCGTTTGCTCTTGCGCGCACAATCGCACCTTGATAGCGTTCTTTGTCCAACTGTTCGATTTTTTCTTTGATGGTTCGCATATCTTGCTTATACGCCCCTGGCTCTTCGCACTCCAGCGCTATCAGCTGATTAAGTATCTTTCGTAAGTCTCGTTCTTTCATTTCCCTCTCAAACTTTAAGCAGCTCGACCTTTCTATTGCTTTCATTTTTACCTTTTGTTTGAACCATTCCCATTTCTCTGCTATGGTTTCAGTACTTTCATCGCATACTTCCATAACGGCCTCATGTTTTGCCTCTACAAATGGCTCGTCTTTTAGTAGTAAGGCATTCATTTTCCATAGTTCCCAGTTAATAGATGATTCCTTCTTCTTCATGCCTATGTGACACTTCACCAAGCAGTGACCTGAGAACGACACAGGTGCGACAGAATAACTGTGGCACATTGGAATCATGTCTTGTGACATGTACAAGCGGTCTAACCGCGCATGACTACTGCCTTGAAATCGTGTATACATCACCTCCCCCTCCCCCTCCAGACAGTCACATACATCGTCTAGTTCACTATCACTAATCAACTTAGAAAGTATGTGACTGCTTTTATCTCGAATACCGGCATTATTATATCGATCCCGAGCACTCAAAACACAGTTGAAATCCCCCAACAAAATCATGCACTTATCACGGCTAATGTACTGAAAAAGATTCGGAAAAAATAAAGGACGCTGTTCTACAACATTTGGCGCATATATGCACATAACTCTGAATTCGACTCCACAACAAACAAAGTCGCAAACAACCATTCTTCCCGACTGACATGAAAATACACTTTCAACCACAAGGTCAGGTAACTTCTTAATAAACAGGATGCATCCAGCTGACGTCCCTACCGCGTGGCTCACCACCGCATAATATCTGGTCGTGAAACGCCTCACCATGCTCCCGGTCTTCTCCTCCCCGTCTACCTTGGTCTCCTGGACAGCTAGAACGTCTATGTCTTGGTCAGTGGCCAACCGTAGGACTTGACTCTGCCTACGCCTAGCCGCCAGCCCTCTAACGTTTAGAGTTGCAATATTGAGTGACGGATTAGGAGCCATGATGAACTAGAGAATGAGGTAGGCCCGGAGCATGGTGCTTACCCCTCTCGACCAGCCGTCGGCTAGCCGTCTCCGGGACCGCCCGGTTTCTCGCCGTTGTTTGCCTGCTGGGCTTTGTCCCCAGGTTTTCTGTCGGACGGAACGTTCGGCTTTGGTTTGAAGCTCGACCGCCTCCCAAGAGGCGATTTCGCCGGCGGCCCATCACTGGAGCTGGTTGCCGCGTTGTCCTTGTCCTCGGCCTCATCACGGGGACGCTTGAAGGTGGTTCCGAGACTAGCAGCCCGGTCACCGTCGTTAGCGGCCTCGCCCTGTTGCATCGCTGCATCGTCGTCGTCCCCTTCGTCTTCACTTGCGCCTTCCTTTGCATGGACAGCTTCCGTGTCGACCCGTGCCGGCGCAGTCACTTGCTCCGTAGTTTCATTTCCCTTGGCGTCAACGCCCTCCGGTAGCGACCCGGCACCTGTCACTGGGTGCACAAGGTCTCCGGCTCCCTTAGCAGCGTCTTCGGTCTCGACCACATCCATGACGAGTTCTGCTGCCTCTTGACTCGCGGCTGGGCCAGTCGCGGTAGCGTAGGTCTTGACGCATTCGGTGTCAATGTGCACGTAAAGTCGGCACCGGGAGCAGCGTGGCACCTTACACTCTCGCCGCACGTGCCCAGTGCCTTGGCAGCGGAGGCACGGCATCGGCCGGTCGGATACCACCACCAAGGCCAACTCTCCGGCAACACGTATCTGGTGAGGAATATCTTCCACTTTCAGGCCGCTCTTCAGCTTGAGGAGAACAGTCCTCGTGGTGGAACATTTGTCTGCGACACCTTGGACATGCCACTTCTCTCGACTCACCTCTTCTACCTAGCCGAAGGCCGCCAATGCAGTCCGGACGTCTTCCTCGGCCACACCGTGCAGCAGCCAGTGAAGTCTGAGCTTCACCTGCTGATCCTGAGGGTCGACTATCAAGCATCGCAGCCCCTTCACCTGAAGTTCTTTCAAGGCCAGCAGGCGTTTCGTTCCAGCTGCATCACTGAGGGTCCCCGCCGACACATGATAAACTTGGTAGGCCCCAAGGCACACAATTCCCGGCAGCAGGCTCGTAGGCGTTAGGGCATCCCTAAAATCTTCGACCTTGTAAGGCCTCGCTCGTACATCACCATGCAGAAACACGGTGTTATTCACTATTCGTCCTTTTGGCAGTTGAGGCGAAATAAACTGGTATTCCATTTCTTCGTCGTTGCTGTACCTGTTTCCGCGGCCAAAGTAGCCACTGTCGCTGCCGTTGAAGAGGCCATTGTCCCACGAACCGTCACGCTCGGTGGCCGGAAGCAGAATGCTCGGCCACGCTACCACTGTTCTCCTGCCGAGTGATGGTCGCGTGCGCTTTTTGCCGAAGAGCGCACGTAAAAAAAGTGACACAATATGGCAGCGGTGGGATTCGAACCCACGCCTCCGAGGAGACTGGCGCCTGAAACCAGCGCCTTAGACCGCTCGGCCACGCTACCTTTTTTCTCTGTTTATTGCGATAGCAATTATATGGACACTTCTACCGGATTTCTGCCGTCGTCGTCGCCGTCGCCGTGAGGTTCCCTATAGATAAAATCTTCGCCGCGCGCCGTACGCCCGAGCGGAAGCGTGCGGGGACGCGCGCCATCACCGGAGAGCGAACGCACCAATCACCCACGCGCAAGCAAGGAAGCGGGAAGCCAGCGCGGGGGGGAGGGGGCGCACTTCTACTCTGCCAACAACCCCGCTCGTCGCTCGTCCGCACCGTCTCTTATCTCCACACGGTTCTGACCTTTATGCGCCGTGCATTCGCCGCTCAGTTTCCGTTGAAGCGATAGACCGCACGTACCTTGGCCCGCTGCGGCGTATGGGCTCGCTGCCAGCGTTTTGACAGTCGTTGTGCAGT
>NC_051157.2:206326779-206388459 GCF_013339745.2 Dermacentor silvarum | reverse complement strand
CCAAAAAACGTCTTCTAGGTTAGCATCTTGCACGAGTGTACTTAAATGTAAAGCACTTTTGTCACGCACTGGAAGCTGTTTCACTCGATCAGCAGCAAAACATACACAATTGAAATCTCCGAGCAACACGACTTTCCTGTCACACTGTAAATGCTGGCCTACACTTTCAAAAAAGGACAACCGCTCACTTTCTATGTTGGGGGCGTACACACATATCACCCGCCAACCTACGCCCGAAAAGCAAAAATCCACAAAAAGCAGTCTCCCACTTTGACAGGAAAAACATTCTCTTCTACGACTCCCAAATTATTTCTAATGAAAATAGCGCACCCCGCGGAAGTACCAACAGCATGTGATACGCAAACATTGTATCTATTGCGGAACTGTAGCACCATGCGATCCGTCTGTTCTTCACTTCTATCTTAGTTTCCGGCACCGCCGCTATATCAATATCTGTTTCCGAGAAAAGCCGCCTAAGCTGGTATTGCCGCTTTCTGGCACAAAGACCGCGAACATTTAGGGTAGCAAGACGGAGTGCAGTGTTTTGGGCCATCATTGTAATTTGTGAAGAACAAACGGACCGCATGGCACCCACCTCATGCGTCTGGGGTCAGTGCTGCCTTGGCCTCTTGCACGAACCTTCCGTAGCTGCCTGGGCAGCCTTCGGAAGGCGCAGTTCGTGTCCTTATCGTTGTTCTCCATCGTCCCTTGGGGTTGGCTTGGTCTTGTAGATAACTAGAAGAGATACCGCGAGGCACACGAGCTCGCGGCTACGTCGGCGGCGTGCCTGCCGCCTTACGGTCCTGGTGGTATATTCGGCCGCGGTCTGATCAGTGACCGCCGGGTGATGGCCGCCTTTGGCGGCGGTCCATCGGAGTTCCCTGCAATCAGGGCTTCATTCTCGTCCAACGTCGCATCGTGGCCGCGCTTGCTGACAGTGGCGCCGCTTGCTGCCTCGTTTACGTCCATGACGGCCGGCTCTTCGCATGACGGCGACTGCGCTGGGACGTCGTGCACTTTGACGGCGCCCGTGGCGTCACCTACTGTGTCGGTCACTTTTGGGCTTTCGTCGTTGGTGCTTGTATCCTGCAGCTTGTCGGGAGGGGCTAACGTTGCCGCATCATGCGCCTCGACCTTCGGCGTGGCTTCGCTTGCGGCTTCCTCAGCGTCGGCCTCGTCCATGACGAGTTCTGCGGTGTCATCTCCTCCAACTGGCCCTGCGACACTTGCGTACGTCTTCATGCACTCACTTTCTTTGTGTCCAAAACACCGGCAGTGCGTGCAGCGAGGAACTCGGCACTCACGTCGGATATGGCCCTTGCTATGACACCGCAGGCATAGTGGCGCTCTTCCCGGCGCGACAAGCAGGGCCATGTCACCGACGACGCGCAGCTGGTGTGGAAGGTCGTCTACCTTAATTCCATTATGGAGCTTGAGGCGCACGAGACGCGTCGTCGACCCCTTGTCCTAGATTCCTTGAACCCTCCACTTTTCCTTAGAGACGTCGGTCACTTTCCCGTACGGGGCAAGCGCTACACGCACATCTTCGTCCGCCACGTTAAACAGAAGCCAATGAAGCTTGAGACGTACGTTCTGGTTCGTCGGGTCGATAACCAAACATCGTTGGCCCTTCACTTTCATTTCGCCACAAGCCAAAGCTTTCTTCATGCCCTCTGTGCTCTTGAAGGTCACCGCTCACACGTGGCTCATCTGATAAGCCCCAACGCTATCACGTCGGGGAGCAATTCCAGACGTGCCAACGTATCCCGGAAAAGTTCGACTCGGTAGGGCCTCGCACGAACATCCGCATGCAAAAATAAAGTGTTGAAAACACTACGACCTGAAGGCAGTGTAGGCAAAATAATTTCGTATCATTCGGCATCCGTTCCGTCCATCCTGTTACCGCGGCTGTTAGTAGCCGCAACCACCGCTCCTTGGGAGCACATGATACACACGTCCGTAGGCTTTCGCGGCCGGAAGTGGAATCCCGCTCGGCCACGCTACCACTGTTCCCCTGCCGAGTGACGGTCGCGTGCGCTTTTTGCCCAAGAGCGCACGTAAAAAGTGACACAATATGGCAGCGGTGGGATTCGAACCCACGCCTCCGAGGAGACTGGTGCCTTAAACCAGCGCCTTAGACCGCTCGGCCACGCTACCACTGTTCCCCTGCCGAGTGACGGTCGCGTGCGCTTTTTGCCGAAGAGCGCACGTAAAAAAAGCAACACAATATGGCAGCGGTGGGATTCGAACCCACGCCTCCGAGGAGACTGGTGCCTAAAACCAGCGCCTTACACCGCTCGGACACGCTACCTTTTTTTTTATTGCCGGTCTTTGACAATGTACAATGCACACAGTATAGAAACAGACATCACAAAAAGAACACCTACAGAACATACTGAAAAACATGAAAGCCATCCGCCCAACATGGACTGGAGTTGTCAAACTAAAATTCTTTTAAAGCTGTCAGAGGTTCTATCCTCGACAGCCAATCGGGTACACAATCTTGAATTTTCTTAATTTCAATAAAACGAGACATACTTTCCCGAAAATAAATACGAGCAGGCCTAGCATCTGGGTCGCAATGGTACCCAGCCATTCGTGCCCGCCACAAACAGTGGAGGCCATTGAGCATAATTAGGTCGTACGGAACCCCGTCCTCATTCTCAATCGGTAAGTACCTGATCCCATGCGGATTCAACGGAAACTCCTTCTTGATTGTCCGTTTTAGGACGTCCCAGAAGTACACCCCTTCCCAGCAATGCAAAAACACATGATCTACAGTTTCAGGTTGCTTGCAAATCAAGCAGTGTGGGCCCCATGGTACAAGCAAGCCGCGTTCTTCCATGAATTTCTTCACTGACAGTGTTCCTGTGTGTAGCCTAAAAAAGAATGTTTTTGCCCCAGTAGGCACCTCCATTCTTTTCACCCGTTTAAGGACATCCTGTCCTGGTCCTCCACTGTATATCGCTCTTTACAATGGCACTAGAAATATAATATCGCATACATCTTCATATAATGTCTTTATTTTCACGGCAGAAAAATAATCGAAAGAAAACGCACAGAAAGAAAGCGCACACTGTCGACTACTTCTTTAAGATAGCCGCGAATCGTTCCTGGCATACTATTGGTACTAACAATGAGTGCCGGCAGCGCAGCTCTTAATCTGAGCTCTAATGCCGTACGCAGAAAAGGATCACGCACATCTCGAAAAAACTAAATATATTGACAAGCTGTCGTACAAAAAGATGCGCCAAGCCCAGGCCACCTTCCTTCACCCGCCTGAACAGATTTGTTCGGCTACATCTTTCCCAGTTAGAGTCCCAGATAAAAACGGCGAACACTCTGTGCAACCTCAGCACATTTACCCTTGAACAAAACAACGTCTGCATGACGTACCACAACTTCGTAATGAAAAACAAATTACATACAGTTGCCCTTGCGAAAATGGACAGGTTGATGCCTATCCACCTGTCTGCTTTTTCTCTTGTTTCTTTTATTTGGTTCGTCCAGTATTCCTCGCTCTGTTTGTAGCTATCCAAGGGAACACCGAGATACTTGGTAGGGGTTTTCACCCAGCTCACATTCGCAAGGTTGTCCGGGGCCGAGGACCACTCTCCGTGCCACAAACCGAGGGACTTACCCTAGTTCACTTTACTGCCCGTTACATCACAAAACTCTTTCACCACGAGTATTGTTTCCGTTACGCTTTGTGTGTTTGTACAACACACGGCGATATCATCGGCATATGCTAGGAGCTTGACTTCTATGGCTTCCAAGCTATAACCGCGTATTTGATCGTTCTCAGTTATCGCCAAACACATCGTTTCAATGTAAACTGCAAACAAAAGAGGACTGAGGGGGCAGCCTTGACGCACAGAACGCATGACGTTAATGGGGGCCCCCAATGATTTATTCACAATTAAGCGTGTTGTGCAGTTCTGATACGCCAATGCCACGTGATGATGGCACCTACATTAACGTGATCCAGAATGGCAAACAAAACATCATGAGACACACAGTCAAACGCTTTCTCTAGGTCAAGCTGGAGCACTGCGACGCCATCGTAAGTGATGTCACAGCACTCGAGCACGCACCGCATCGTGTGAATATTCGAAAAAATTGACCTCCCTTTGATCCCACACGTTTGGTGGTCTGCGACTATTTCTTCGATGACGCCTTGAAGTCTGGCTGCCAAAACCTTCATGAAAATCTTATAGTCGACATTGGTTAAAGATATCGGCCTATAAGATGTCACGATCCTAACTTTCTCCGCTTTGTCACTCTTAGGTATCAAGATGGTATGCGCTTTACCAAAAGAAGGCGGCAAAGCTTTGTTCACATACGCTGCGTTAAACAGGTCTGTTAGCACCGGCGACAGTTCTTTCTTGAAGGCTTTATAAAAACACGCGCTCAGACAGTCAGGTCCGGGTGATTTGCCATTGTTCAAATCATTTATTGCTTTTTCGACTTCGTGTTCTCTTATAGTCCCTTCTAATCGGTCCTTCGTGTCGTCACTCAATCGCGGCATGCGACTGAGAAAGATCCTTTTGAACTCATCTACATTGGCTTCTTGATATGCAAACAGTGACTGGTAATACTCTAAAAACGCTCGGCCTATGCTCTTATTATCGTCGACGAGTGTGCCATTCCACGAGATCTTATCGACATGATTACGTCGACCATGAGCTTTTTCAAGTCCTAGTGCCCTTTTGGTGGGCGTCTCTCCCGCTACTAATGCGTTTGCTCTTGCGCGCACAATCGCACCTTGATAGCGTTCTTTGTCCAACTGTTCGATTTTTTCTTTGATGGTTCGCATATCTTGCTTATACGCCCCTGGCTCTTCGCACTCCAGCGCTATCAGCTGATTAAGTATCTTTCGTAAGTCTCGTTCTTTCATTTCCCTCTCAAACTTTAAGCAGCTCGACCTTTCTATTGCTTTCATTTTTACCTTTTGTTTGAACCATTCCCATTTCTCTGCTATGGTTTCAGTACTTTCATCGCATACTTCCATAACGGCCTCATGTTTTGCCTCTACAAATGGCTCGTCTTTTAGTAGTAAGGCATTCATTTTCCATAGTTCCCAGTTAATAGATGATTCCTTCTTCTTCATGCCTATGTGACACTTCACCAAGCAGTGACCTGAGAACGACACAGGTGCGACAGAATAACTGTGGCACATTGGAATCATGTCTTGTGACATGTACAAGCGGTCTAACCGCGCATGACTACTGCCTTGAAATCGTGTATACATCACCTCCCCCTCCCCCTCCAGACAGTCACATACATCGTCTAGTTCACTATCACTAATCAACTTAGAAAGTATGTGACTGCTTTTATCTCGAATACCGGCATTATTATATCGATCCCGAGCACTCAAAACACAGTTGAAATCCCCCAACAAAATCATGCACTTATCACGGCTAATGTACTGAAAAAGATTCGGAAAAAATAAAGGACGCTGTTCTACAACATTTGGCGCATATATGCACATAACTCTGAATTCGACTCCACAACAAACAAAGTCGCAAACAACCATTCTTCCCGACTGACATGAAAATACACTTTCAACCACAAGGTCAGGTAACTTCTTAATAAACAGGATGCATCCAGCTGACGTCCCTACCGCGTGGCTCACCACCGCATAATATCTGGTCGTGAAACGCCTCACCATGCTCCCGGTCTTCTCCTCCCCGTCTACCTTGGTCTCCTGGACAGCTAGAACGTCTATGTCTTGGTCAGTGGCCAACCGTAGGACTTGACTCTGCCTACGCCTAGCCGCCAGCCCTCTAACGTTTAGAGTTGCAATATTGAGTGACGGATTAGGAGCCATGATGAACTAGAGAATGAGGTAGGCCCGGAGCATGGTGCTTACCCCTCTCGACCAGCCGTCGGCTAGCCGTCTCCGGGACCGCCCGGTTTCTCGCCGTTGTTTGCCTGCTGGGCTTTGTCCCCAGGTTTTCTGTCGGACGGAACGTTCGGCTTTGGTTTGAAGCTCGACCGCCTCCCAAGAGGCGATTTCGCCGGCGGCCCATCACTGGAGCTGGTTGCCGCGTTGTCCTTGTCCTCGGCCTCATCACGGGGACGCTTGAAGGTGGCTCCGAGACTAGCAGCCCGGTCACCGTCGTTAGCGGCCTCGCCCTGTTGCATCGCTGCATCGTCGTCGTCCCCTTCGTCTTCACTTGCGCCTTCCTTTGCATGGACAGCTTCCGCGTCGACCCGTGCCGGCGCAGTCACTTGCTCCGTAGTTTCATTTCCCTTGGCGTCAACGCCCTCCGGTAGCGACCCGGCACCTGTCACTGGGTGCACAAGGTCTCCGGCTCCCTTAGCAGCGTCTTCGGTCTCGACCACATCCATGACGATTTCTGCTGCCTCTTGACTCGCGGCTGGGCCAGTCGCGGTAGCGTAGGTCTTGACGCATTCGGTGTCAATGTGCACGTAACGTCGGCACCGGGAGCAGCGTGGCACCTTACACTCTCGCCGCACGTGCCCAGTGCCTTGGCAGCGGAGGAACGGCATCGGCCGGTCGGATACCACCACCAAGGCCAACTCTCCGGCAACACGTATCTGGTGAGGAATATCTTCCACTTTCAGGCCGCTCTTCAGCTTGAGGAGAACAGTCCTCGTGGTGGAACATTTGTCTGCGACACCTTGGACATGCCACTTCTCTCGACTCACCTCTTCTACCTAGCCGAAGGCCGCCAATGCAGTCCGGACGTCTTCCTCGGCCACACCGTGCAGCAGCCAGTGAAGTCTGAGCTTCACCTGCTGATCCTGAGGGTCGACTATCAAGCATCGCAGCCCCTTCACCTGAAGTTCTTTCAAGGCCAGCAGGCGTTTCGTTGCCAGCTGCATCACTGAGGGTCCCCGCCGACACATGATGAACTTGGTAGGCCCCAAGGCACACAATTCCCGGCAGCAGGCTCGTAGGCGTTAGGGCATCCCTAAAATCTTCGACCTTGTAAGGCCTCGCTCGTACATCACCATGCAGAAACACGGTGTTATTCACTATTCGTCCTTTTGGCAGTTGAGGCAAAATAAACTGGTATTCCATTTCTTCGTCGTTGCTGTACCTGTTTCCGCGGCCAAAAGTAGCCACTGTCGCTGCCGTTGAAGAGGCCATTGTCCCACGAACCGTCACGCTCGGTGGCCGGAAGCAGAATGCTCGGCCACGCTACCACTGTTCTCCTGCCGAGTGACGGTCGCGTGCGCTTTTTGCCGAAGAGCGCACGTAAAAAAGTGACACAATATGGCAGCGGTGGGATTCGAACCCACGCCTCCGAGGAGACTGGCGCCTGAAACCAGCGCCTTAGACCGCTCGGCCACGCTACCTTTTTTCTCTGTTTATTGCGATAGCAATTATATGGACACTTCTACCGGATTTCTGCCGTCGTCGTCGCCGTCGCCGTGAGGTTCCCTATAGATAAAATCTTCGCCGCGCGCCGTACGCCCGAGCGGAAGCGTGCGGGGACGCGCGCCATCACGGAGAGCGAACGCACCAATCACCCACGCGCAAGCAAGGAAGCGGGAAGCCAGCGCGGGGGGGGGGGGCGCACTTCTACTCTGCCAACAACCCCGCTCGTCGCTCGTCCGCACCGTCTCTTATCTCCACACGGTTCTGACCTTTATGCGCCGTGCATTCGCCGCTCAGTTTCCGTTGAAGCGATAGACCGCACGTACCTTGGCCCGCTGCGGCGTATGGGCTCGCTGCCAGCGTTTTGACAGTCGTTGTCTGCAGTCATTCAGTGTGATCTATTCATGTTTGTTTGTGCGCGCTCACAGCACGCTTGTTCATTCCGTTAGTAATAGTCGGGCCACATTTTCCAAAGCACGCTACCCATGCAATGCTGCCCGGATCGGCAGTGCAGCACTACAGGTGTGTCCCTTCGCACGCGCTGCCCACGGGAAGCGCTTCTCATCAACACCACCGTTTCACACGCGCCTTCTCGTGGTCATCGAGTCTCTCTTCATGTGGGTCTACTTACGCCGCAGCACACCTGCTTACTTAATCAGCTCATGTTTACTACAATTCATATTGATACGAAAGCCGCTCACCTTACTTCGTATGGCATTGTTGTGTTACTATCGCATTCATTTTGTGATGGGTCTTTCAAGATCGTTTTTAACGTCCTCGTCTAGTTTGGGCATAAGCGCCAGAAACTCTTTTACAAACGGATCTTGCACTTCAACTTCGCTGCCCAACAATCTTCGGTACCGTTCAAGAAAAGCCATTTCGATAACCTTCTCGTCTGACGAAACCATGTCCTGATATCGTATTTCTTTAATCACATTTCTTGTGGCATACCTCTTCAGCGAGCGCGCGTTTGGTGGGTGCTTCGCCCACCAAGAACATTTCCGCACGTGCCCTTACCACGGCGCCTTTATATCTTTCCTCCGCAATGTATTCCATCTGTCTTTTCACTTCTTTAATTTCTTTTCTAAACAATCCGGGTATCGTGCTATCTGCATTTAAAAGATAATCAAGTGTGGCTTGTAGCTCGTTTTCTTTTTGTCTTTCTTTGTACCGTATGACGCTTGACCTCTCAATTGCACACCATTTTAACTTCACTTTTAAAATTCTCCCAAACCGCGCTAAAACATGTATCAATAAGCAAAGCCTCTTTACACTTTTGACCCACCAGTTTAACAAACGTTTCGTCTTTCAAAAGGTTTTCATTTAATTTCCATAGATCCCAGTTAAATGCAGTTGTTTTTCTTTTATTTCCTATTTGGAACATTACAAGACTATGGTCACTGAAGCTAACGTGTTTAACTATGTAGTTGCTACACAATGATAAAATACTAGCGGAAATATACGCACGGTCTAATCTAGCGTGGCTTTGAAGCTGAAAGTGCGTAAACTGCACATGATTCCCACGAAGAACATCACCAACGTCTACAAGGTCACAGTTTTCTGTTAAAGCACGAAGCTGTAGTGCACTTTTATCACGAACGGGCTTATTATTAGCCGTGTCTTCGGTCATGCAAACGCAGTTAAAATCGCCTAGTAACATTACAATTCTATCACACTCTAAGAAAGTACCTACGTAATCAAAAAAGCATTTTCTGTCGGAGCAGGTATTAGGTGCGTATACGCAAATAATTCGCCATTTATTACCATGCAAAGCAAAATCACAAAGTGCTAATCTGCCGTCTTGTGAAGTTATCACACTTTCTTCAATAATACCAACTGACCTTTTTAAAAAGATAACACATCCCCCAGACTTTCCAACGGCATGGCACACGCAGACATTAAAGTTTGCTTTATGATTATCAATCATGCGGTCAGTCTGCTCCTCGCTCTCAATTTTTGATTCTTGTAGCAATAACATGTCCAAGTCATTTTCAGATAACAGCCGTTTTAACTGGACTTGTCTCTTTCTTGCCGTCAACCCTCTTACGTTAAGCGTACCTATCCGAAACGCTGACGCTGATCTAGAAATCATTGAAAGCGATGGGTCAAGCCGACCGCACTGCGATTGGTTCATAATTCCCGGACTCAGACTTAGTCTCTCGCCGCCGTACAAGAAGTGGCCTCGCTGTTTGAGGCGAGGTCGAAGCGTCTTCCTTAGCGTCACACATTTGCGACACTCGCTGCTTGTCCCTCCGTTGTTCAGCCTCTTAGCCGTATTCCGGACAGCAGCCCCGCTAACGCGGAGGCACTGTCGGTGCCGCTCTTTTGTCTGGCGGCACGTTGGGTTTCACTTTAAACAAACTTCTTCTGACGACTGCCGTCTTCGGGAGTGGCTCCCCAGCAGAGGCTTCGTCGCTGTTGCCGATGTCTTCAGACCCTTCACGCGGCCTCTTTGAGATCGCAGAAGTGGCGCTTTTCCCTCCGTCTTTGTCAGCTTCTTCCTTGTTAGGCTCGACCTCATAGGTCTCCATCGCGGTCGCAGGAGCACTTGTGTTTCCAACGGCTTTGTCGTCTTCTGTTGGCTCTTGTAGGTCATTGACCTTACCGTCCTCATTGTCTTTCGTTTCTCCAGCTTTTTCAAACGACGGTTCCGCTGATGGCTAGCTTCCAGAACTTGATGGAACACCGCCCCCACTGGTGGTTTCCTCCGCGTCGGCCTGGTCCATGAGGTGCTCATTCACGGTGTCATTTCTGCCGGCCCCTGTTACGTTGGCGTAACTACGCACGCACTGGGTCTCGTCGTGGCCGTAACCACGACAGAGCCCGCAGCGTGGAACTCGGCACTCGCGCCATATGTGGCCGGTGCCGTGGCACCGGAGGCAGAGCGGCGGTCTGCCTGGTACGTGCACTAGTGCATGGTCCTCACCGACGCGGAGTTGATGTGGCAGGTCTTCCACGGTGTAGCCAGCCTTCAGGCGCAGCGACACTAGATGCGTGTGCGAACCTTTGTCATTGCAGCCTGCCACACGCCACTTCTCCCTCGATATCTCACTAATGGTGCCGTAAGGCGCCAGGGCGATTGTCACGTCTTCGTCTGGGGTGGTATGCAGAAGCCAGTCCAGCTTTATCCTGATGTCTTGGTTGCAAGGGTCTATCACAACACACCGATGATCCTTAACGCTGAAGGTTGGGGTTGACAAAATCTTCTGCTTGGCTTTTCCGTCCTTGAATGTTATCGCCCCTACGTGGTTCATTTGGTAGGCTCAGAGGGCCACAACTTCCGGCATGAGCTGCAGACGGCCTAAAGCATCTCGGAAGTGCTCGACTCGGTAGGGCCTTGCTTTTACATCAGCGTGCAAAAAAAAACAGTAGTCGTTACGGTCGTACCTGAAGGCAACTGCGGCAAAATAATCTGATATTCCTGCGTTGTCATATCATTCAACCTGTTTCCGCGACCCTGCTGGGCCGCTGTAACCGCCCCTGAGGAGCAAGACATTGCGCGTCCGCACCGAGCGGTAGCCGGAAGTAGAATCCGCTCGGCCACGCTACCACTGGGTGCAGGTGTTTTTTAGGGGCGAAGCTCCTTATAGCGGCACCCGTTTCGTCCCCGTCGTCGTAGTAGTAGTGTGTAAACAGTATGAGAAAAATGAGAAAAAAAATTCCCAAGTTGTGTCCGTAGCGCGGAATCGAACCAGGGACCCCTCGTTTCCCAGCGCGCGGCGTTAGCCCAGTACGCCACGAAGCTTTTTTTTTTCTTTATTGCATTGGCATAACAGTCAACCACGTAGTGACAAATGCATAATTTTAGAACTGTTTCATGTGTAACAAGCCTTCCATACGGGGCACCCAATCGGGTACACACTTTTTCACTTTTTCCATTTCGAGAAATGAAATGAGGGACTCGCGAAAGTACTCTATTGCAGGGCGAGCATCAATCTCTGCATGGCGAACAGCCATGCGTGACATCCAAATACTATGCAGAGCCATTAACATAGTAATATCATATGGAAAACCATCCTCATTATCAACCATTAGGTACCTTATTCCCTGTGCATCCAAAGGGAAATCCTTCTTTAAGGTCCTTTGCAGGACATCCCAGAAGAACACGCCATCCCAGCATTCCAGAAACACGTGTTCAATCGTTTCAGGTTTCCGGCACAAGAAACAGTGGTCACCCCACGGAACTAATAATCCCTTATCAGAAAGCCAAGTCTTAACTGGCAAAACGCCTGCATGTAATTTAAAGAAGAAGGTTTTCACCCCGGGACGCACAGGCATGCTTTTTACACGTTTCAGCACCTTGCGCCACTTTCCGCCCGAGAAATGAGTCCGGTACAATGGAATTGGGAGAACAATATCACATAAATCGTTATACAATTTTTTACGAGACACTGCGCTTAAATATTCAATCGAGAAACGGGCCTCCAGGAAACGGCACGACTCAACAACCTCTTTAAGGTAACCCTGTAGTCGACCTTCCATTTTATTGGAAGAGATGACAAAGTTGGGCAAAGCACTGACCAGTCGTACTTGGCAAACTGTGCGCAGGAAAGGATCCTGAACATCTCGAAGGTTCAAAAAACGATTTACAAGCTGTCTCAGAAATAAATGCGATAAGCTTAAGCCGCCATCACGAACACGCCGAAAAAGGTTCGTCCGACTTGTTCGTTCCCATGTCGATCCCCATATAAACACGGCAAAAACTCGATGAAGTTTCTGCACATTCACTCGAGAGCAGTAGAGCACTTGTAACACATACCACAATTTACTAATGAACAGCAAATTGCAAACCGTTGCACGAGCAAAGATTGATAAATCTCTGCCCTTCCATTTCGCGGCTTTTTCTCGGATTTCTTCTGTCTGTCTCCTCCAATAGGGATCACTGTCGGTGTAATTTTCTAAGGGTACGCCTAAATACTTCACCGGGGTTGTTACCCACTGCACATTTAGGAAAAACTGTGGCGTGAGATCCCAATCGCCATGCCAAAAACCAATACATTTTCCCCAATTGACTGCACTGCCGCTTACCTGACAAAAACGTTTTACAATGGTAATAACCTCCGCTATACTTTCGAGATTTGAACAAAAAACACCTATATCATCTGCATAGGCCAGAATGCGTACTTCAGATGCATGTAGCCTGAAGCCACTAATTGTACTGCGGTTTATAATACTTAGGCAAAAGCTTTCAATAAACATGCAAAAAAGGAGAGGGGAAATAGGACAACCTTGGCGAACTGAGCGACGCACTTGGATGAGATTTCCAACTTCTTTGTTAACAATGAGCCTAGTACTACAACCACTGTGCGCCATACGAACAGCTTCAGTTATTACTGTGCCAACATTTGCATGTTCTAAGACAGTTATAAGTAAGTCATGTCGCACGCGGTCAAAGGCCTTCTCGAAATCAATCTGGAGCATCGCAACTGCACCCTTCATGACGTCACAACGCTCTAATACACACCTCGCTTTGTGAATGTTGGTAAAGATGCTTCTGCCCTTTATTCCACATGTTTGATGCGGGCCCACTATTTCTTTTATTACGCTTTGCAACCTTCTAGCCACTATTTTCATAAAAATTTTGTAATCAACATTTGTCAGACTGATAGGATGATAGGCTGATACCTGCCGAAGTTTGATAGAATCGTTCGTTTTCGGAATAAAAATGGTATGGGAAGTGAGAAATGAAGGAGGCAGAGATTTAAACTCAAAGGCCTCATTGAATAAGCGCCCCAATATCGGAGATATTTCTCGCGTGAAGGTCTTATACAAAGCCGCACTTAGCCGGTCAGGACCAGGGGACTTCCCGGGATTTAGGTCTTCGATTGCTTTCTCTACCTCTCCTACCGAGATTGAAAGTTGCAATCTATCCTTTGTTTCGTCATCTAATTGTGGCATGAACGCCAAAAATTCACTTTTGAAGTGGTCGATATCTACCGTACCTAAAGAAAACAGAGCACTGTAATACTCGTAAAAGGCTTTCTCAATCTCGTCTTTAGCACTTGTCAAGGCACCATTGTATGTTATTTCTGCAATTATATTACGTTGCGCGTAACTTTTTTCCGTCCTTAGTGCGCGCTTTGTAGGCCTTTCGGCCATTACCGTTTTCTCTGCTCTCGCTCTTATAATTGCACCCCGAAATCTTTCCATGTCTAACAACTCCAATTTTTCTTTCACCGCACGGATATCTCCCTTAAAGGTTCCAGGCGTTAGACACTCTTCTTTGACAAGAGTTTGCAGGTTTGAACGTAACAGTCTCTCGTGAATACGTTCTTCATGTTTAAGTATGCTGCTTCTTTCTACAGCTTTCATTTTAATTTTTTGCTTAGATAGTTCCCATTTCGGCCCAGCTTCTGAATTACTGTCACGGTACAGTTCTTGTATGCCCTCATGTACTAGAGTTTTGAAAACATCGTCATCAAGTAGTTTATTATTAATTTTCCATGAATCCCAGTTAAATTTTCCCTTTCTTTCTTTTTTGCTGCAAATGCTAAACATCACGAGGCAATGGTCAGTGAAGGAGAGGGGTGTTACGCAATAATCCTTACACAGAGGCACAATATCCAGCGACACATATGCACGATCTAAGCGTGCGTGACTAGAACCTTGAAAATGCGTGAATTGGACATTATACCCACTGGTAATACATTCTCCCACATCTTCCAGAGCGAAATCGTTGATGATATCCATTAACTTTATCGTGCTAGTCTCACGGTGCGGCGTAGTACTCGTTTTGTCTCGTGCTGAGCATACACAATTAAAATCGCCGAGAAGGATCAGTATACGATCAGTGTTACAATACTCACTAATGCGGCCGAAATAATCTAGACGCTGTGCAACGTCAGTTGGAGCATACAAACAAAACACGCGCCATTCATTGCCGGCAAAAACATAGTCACAAACTACAAAGCGGCCCGATGGACAGCTTATAACAGACTGTATAACAATACCTAAGCAACTACGCACCAATAATAGACACCCTCCTGACGTCCCAACCGCATGACTGACGCACACACTATAATGCGCCGAGAACGGGCGTAACATGCCGTCGGTCTGGTCCTCGCCTTGAACTTTAGTTTCCTGCACTGCGATTATGTCCAATTCTTGTTCTATCGCAATACGATACAACTGATTTTGCCTTCTTTTAGTCGCTAATCCTCGTACATTAATTGATCCTACGCGCAGGGACCTTTCCAACGACACAATTTTCCTGCCGGACGAGATCGCCGGCAAGACGCCCTCATTTCCCATCTCGACGCTTTGTGCAGTCGCCATAGTGGCGTCTAAGAGTTCACCTCCTTGCCGCCCCTTGTCAGGGACGACGCGCGCGTCCGAACGGCGCTGCGAGGTTTCTTCGTCACCCCATTCGCTTCCAGCGAAGCTTCGACCTGTCTCAGAGGCTGCTCCTGCGACACCGCACTCACGTCGTCATGGCGACGCTTTGCCGGGGTTGTCTCCGCGTCCATATTTCCCAGAGCACTTTCGTCGACCGCTGGCTTTGTGCTTGCTGCCTGCTGCGTTTGAGAGACGCTGGTCGCGTCCGAGTACTCTCCCGTGGGGCCCTCATTCTGGAGCACCGGACCAACGCCAACCGCGTTCGTTGTAGCAGTCTCTTGGTGCTCACCGACTCTGGACACCGTCATGGCCGGCGTCTGCCGCCCCGAGACGCGGACTTCCTTGTCAGCTCCCTGATCGGTTCCGCTCTTGTCGGCTGTCGCAGGTGCCGCAGCTTGCTCTGCCTCTTCCTCGTCCATGACGAGCTCACTTTGGTCTACAACCGTAGATCTGCCCACGGCTTTGGGGTAGCTGCGAATACATGCCTCCTGTCCATGGCCAAACGCATGACATTCGGCGCACTTCGGTACCCTGCAGTCACGCCGTATATGACCCGTGTGCTTGCAACGAAGGCAAAGAGGGGCTCGTCCTGGCGCCACAATGAGCACTGTACCGCTGCCCAGGCGCATCTGGTGCGGTATGTTGTCCAGTGCGATACCCTCTTTCAAAAACAATCGCACAAACTTTGTCAGAGAGTCAGCACATTCGAAGCCCTCCGCTTTCCACCTGTCATTGGTCACCTCTTTCACTTCGCCGTATTCACTGAATGCCCTCCGAAAGCCACCCAATGCAACTTCAGACGCACCTCTTGCCTGTTGGGGTCGATGACAATGCAAAGACGATCCTTGACGACCAACCTTCCTGCTTCTATAAGCTTCTTTTTCGCTTCATCCGTCCGCAGGTTAACAAGCCAGACGTGGGACATCTGGTAGGCACCTATTACAGCAACGTCCTTGATGACGCCGGCGTCTTGTAAGGGCTTTCGAAAGTCTTCGATGCGATATGGACGACCTGAGATGTCGCAGTGCAGCATGACTGCACGCTTCATAGCTTCACCTGATTGAAACGTTGGGCAAAATAATCCTGTAGTCCTTGGGCACGGAAAACGACGGGTTACCACGGCCGTTGACGACCGCTGTCGCAGCTCGCTCGGAGCCAACCATCCTGCGTCCGCACGCGTCAGTGACCGGGAGCAGAATGAGTACGCCACGAAGCGGACATGGACACACGCACCACGATGGCAATAAATACCCAACATTAACGAAAGGCCGCGTTTCTAGCGCGTTTATAACGCGTTTGTGCTAGCGCGTTACGGCCCGTGTAAGAAGCTGGTGTAAGACGCTGTGGCCTCTCCGCCTTACCTTCAACGCGTTTCGAACGCGCTGCCCAAAGCGGTGGCAAGTCAAGTTCAAGTCGAGGAGCGTTTATGAATACGGGGGGTATACTCTCTCAGCAGTCATGTGATGGCGTCGGCAAACGCGGTGCACGTTCTGGCATGTGTAAATGGCTGCGTAAGACGCTGTGGCCGCTCCCCCTTACTAGAAAGTACTGCACGTTTCTAACGCGTTTGTGCTAGCGTGCCCTTAAGCGGGAGATCCGATGATACCCTCTGGAGCTTCGCCAACTCATCATCATTCACCCCGTGGATGTGCTGTGATTTTTTTTTACGTGCGCTCTTCGGCAAAAAACACACGCGACCGTCACTCGGCAGGGGAAAAGCCACGCTACCACTCTTCCCCTGCCGAGTGACGGTCGCGTGTGTTTTTTGCCGAAGAGCGCACGTAAAAAAAAGCAACACATTATGGCAGCGGTGGGATTCGAACCCACGCCTCCGAGGGGACTGGTGCCTTAAAGCAGCGCCTTAGACCGCTCGGCCACGCTACCTTTTTTTTTTTCTACAACACAAAACGTAGCACACATCACAAATGAGACGTCAAAACAAAGTTAGAAGAAAGGTTGTTATCGTAATGCACATGATGCCGTCGGTCACGTGGTGACCGGCGATGTCATTTAAAATTCTTTTAGTGTAGCCAAGGGTTCCACGCTGGCAATCCAGGGGGAAACGCATTCTTTTGTTTTTTCCACTTCTATTAAACGAGCAATGCTCTCTCGAAAGTACAGCCGTGCCGGTCTTCTATCTGGTTCACAGTAGAAGCCAGCCATTCGTGAGCGCCATATACTTTGCAGACCAGTCAACATAATCAGATCAAAAGGTACTCCTTCTTCGTTGTCTATTGCAAGGTACCTGATGCCGTGCGTATCTAGCGGGAATTCTTTTTTCATTGTCCGCTGCAGCACATCATCCCCCCCTCCCCCAAAAAAACCCTCCCAACGGTGAAGAAAAACGTGATCGATGGTTTCCGGTTGTTTGCAAATAAAACAGTGAGAACCCCAGGGCATATAAAATCCACGCTCCTCAAGGAAAGTTCTTACTGGAAGCGTCCCGGTCCGCAGTTAGAAAAAGAAAGATTTCACGCTTGGCGCTACTTGCATTCTTTTAACTCTTTTCAGGACGTTCTGACCTTGGCCTGCACTGTATATGGCTCTGTACAAGGGAATCGGCAACACTATGTCACATATGTCTTTATACATTTTTCTCTTTGTAACAGAATACAAATAATCATTAGAAAAACGAACGCATAGAAATCGCACACTTGCTACTACTTCCTTAAGGTAACCTTGTACCGAACCACTCAAGACATGGGTGCTTATAACATAGTCGGGTAACAGTCGCCCTAATCTTGCCTGGCACACCGTTTGCAGGAATGGGTCGCTTACATCGCGAAAAAAGAAAAACCTGTTCACTAACTGTGAGAAAGAGATGTGCCAGTCCAAGCCCCCCACAGTTTACTCTCCGAAACAAATTTGTGCGACTGCACCTTTCCCAGGTAGATCCACACACAAAGATCGCTAAAACCCTATACAATTTCTGAACATTTACCCTAGAACAATACATAACTTGCATCACATACCACAGTTTGGCCACAAAAAACGTGTTACACACGGTAGCCCTCGCAAACATGGAGAGATATTTAGCCCTCCAAGCATTCGCCTTTTCACGTAAGAGATCTGCTTGTTGCTGCCAGTAGTCATTATTATTCTTGTAGGACTCAAGTGGCACACCCAGGTATTTCACAGGCATTTTCTGCCACACGACGTCGGCAAAAATGTCCGGGGTCGATGGCCACACTCCGTGCCAAAATCCCAGGCACTTTCCCCAGTTTACCCGACTTCCTGTAACGTCGCTGAAAACTTTGACAGCTCTAATGGACTCTTCAATGCTTTCATAATCGATACAACACACTGCAACATCATCTGCATATGCGAGCAATTTCACCTCTGACGATTGTAAACGAAAACCGTTAATAGCATTCTTTTCAAGTACTGACAGACATAACGTTTCAATGTAAATGCAGAACAAAAGTGGACTGATGGGGCAGCCCTGGCGAACGGAACGCTGGATTTTGATGGGGGCCCCCAATGCCTTGTTAATAATTAGTCTGGCAGAGCAATTCCGATACGCCAGAGCTACACCGTCCATGATGATGCCCCCGACATTAATGTGTTCTAATATGGCAAACAAAATAACATGCGCTACACAACCAAATGCCTTCTCCAGATCCAACTGGAGTACGGCCACACTAGCTTCAAGGGAATCACAACACTCAAGAACGGACCGCATCTTATGAACATTTGTAGCTATAGTGCGACCCTTAATTCCACACGTTTGGTGCGGACCAACTATGTCTTTAATTACTGACTGAAGCCTAGCTGCTAGAACTTTCATTAAAATCTTGTAGTCCACATTTGTGAGTGCTATTGGTCTATATGATGTTACTTGCTTCAGCTTGTCCTCGTCCTCTGTCTTCGGAATCAGCACCGTGTGGGATTCACTGAACGACGGTGGTAAAACTTTACCATCGTACGCTTCGTTAAAAAGTGCTACGAGTACTTCTGACAATTCTTTTTTAAACCGCTTTTACCACGCAGCGCAAAGCCCATCAGGGCCAGGCGACTTGCCGGGATTCAAATTATCAATCGCGTGTTCCACTTCGAAAACAGTTATCGGCGCTTCTAATGTAGCTTTCGTTTCATCACTCAGTTGAGGCATGCGTGCTAAAAAAATCGTTTTAAAGCGTTCCAGGTCTACCTGCCCATGTGCAAATAGATTCTCATAGTGCTGAAAGAACACACGTGCTATGCTATCGGTACCTGTAACTTCGAGACCACCCGCTTCGATCACGTCAATCTGATTGCGCCGTGCGTGCGCCTTTTCCAGTCCAAGCGCCCTTTTTGTGGGTGTCTCCCCTACAGCAAAGGACTCGGCTCTAGCGCGAACAATCGCGCCGCGATAACGTTCCTCGTCATGCAGTTCAAGTTGCTCTTTGATATTCCGTATATCACTTTTGAATGTTCCCGGCTCTTGGCACTCCAGTTCTGTCAACTCCCCCCCCCCCCCCCCTAGGTTGTTCTTAGTTCTCTTTCTTTCTTTTTTGCGTCATGGTTTGGTGTGACGGTACGATAGATGGCTTTTATTTTAATGTGTTGTTTAAACTCTTCCCATCGTTCTGCAAGTTTACCCTCTCCGTTAAGAGGAGTTTTTGCGATGCATTCCAACACTGCTGCTACGAAACTTTCATCAGTGGTCCAGTTTCCAATTCACTTTCCACAGGTCCCAAGAGAAGCTGCAACCTTTTGTCTTTCTTCCTATGTCACATTTAACTAGACAATGATCATTGAAGGAAAAGGACAGACATTGTAACTGTTGCACATCGGTATTGCTGCAAGCGACACGTAAATGCGATCTAATCGCGCATGGCTGTTCCCTTGAAAGTGCGCGAAACGCACATCTCGCGTCCCTATCATGCAGTCAGCCACGTCCTCTAATTCGCATTCATTAATTATTTCGGCCAAGATATCCCTACTTCTATCGCTTTTTTTACCTTTATTTGACCTATCTCGGGTACTCAGAACACAATTAAAATCACCCAATATTACCATATGTTTATCAACAGCCATATACTCCTTTAACTTAACAAAAAATTGCGCCCGTTCTTCTAACGCATTAGGAGCATAAATGCACACAACACACCATTCCAGTCCACTGAAAACAACATTGCACAAAACTAATCTGCCAGATGGACAAGAAAAGAAGCCTTGCACTGCGAGACCCGGTAACTTCTTAATGAACAGTACACAACCAGCTGACGCCCCTATGGCGTCGCTCACTATTGCATAATACCGCGACGTAAACCGCTGCACCATGCTCCGGGTCTCCTCGTCACCATCCACTTTTGTCTCTTGCACTGCTAAAACGTCAAGGTCATGGTCCACCAGTAGCCTACACACTTGGCTTTGCTTTCGCTTGGCGGCCAGAACTCGAACGTTTAGCGTAGCCAGTCTAAGCGTCGGGTTGGGAGCCATGGCTGTCTAGTGAAAAAATTGGTCCGGAGCCTGGTGCTTACCTTTAGCGTCTAGCACTCCGATAGACACCTCCAGAGCCACCCGGTGGACCGGTACCACTGGAGAGCGGTGGTGGCTTGTTCTCAGTCTTTTTTTCTGCTGTGGTGATGTTGGGACGTGGCTTGTAGCTGCTGCGCCTGCCCCCAGATGTCCCAGAAGTCTTCGACGGCGGCCCGTCCTCGCTACTTCCTTGGTACGCTGCGTTGTCTGCAGCCTGTTCAAGAGGCCGTTTTGCCGAGGCTCCAACGTTGCTGCACGTTGCGTCATTCCTTGCCGACAGGTCTTCCCCTGTCTCCATTGACACGCTTGCTTCTGCTGAGCTGCTTGTGATTTTTTCCTTGGTCTTGTCGGCTGTATCTTTTACAGCTCCTTCGGTATCCTTGTTAACCACTAGGGCCCCCTCCTCGACAGCAGGTGCAAGCCCACCTTCTGCCGCACTTAGGGTTGCCTGGTCTCCTGCCCCTTTTGCCGCTTCCTCGGCCTCGACCGCATCCATCACTAGCTGCGCGGCGTCGTCGCCCTCGGCCGGCCCGGTCGCAGAAGCGTACGTACGTATGCAATGGTCTTCCGAGTGACCAAACCTGCGGCATTGCGAGCACCGGGAGACCTTGCACTCCCGACGTACATGACCACAGCCTTGGCAGCGCAAGCACTGCATTGGGCGGCCAGGCACGACAACCAGCGCCAGTTCACCAGCGACTCTGATTTGGTGTGGGATGTCTTCCAGCTTCAAGCCGCTCTTGAGCTTGAGCAACACGGAACTGGTAGTCGTCCCCTTGTCGCTGATTCCTTGTACCCGCCACCACTCTCGGGTGACCTGAAAGACCTTTCCAAAGGCCGCCAGCGCCATTCTTACATCTTCATCAGCCACACCATGTATCAGCCAATGAAGACGCAGCCGTACCTGCTGGTCTTGTGGGTCAACCACGATGCAGCGCCGCCCTTTTTACCTTGAGCTCCTTGACGTCCAGCAGCCGTTTCGTGGCGTCGACGTTGTTCATGGTCACCGCCCAGACGTGGTTGATCTGGTAAGCCCCAAGGGCAAGCACCTTCGGCAGCAGTCCTGTTGGGCCGAGAGCGTCCCGAAAATCCTCAGCTCTGTAGGGTCTGGCTCGCACGTCACCGTGCAAAACACGGTGTTTAGCACCACGCGTCCTTTTTGCAGGGGAAGCAAAATAATCTGATAGCCTGTGTCGTCTTCGCAGTTCACCCTGTTTCCGCGGCCAACTAGGGCCGCTGTCGCCGCTCCACTGGAGCCCATGATCCCGCGATCCGTTTATCGCGGAAGCCGGAAGCAGAATGGGCCACGCTACCACTGTTCTCCTGCCGAGTGACGGTCGCGTGCGCTTTTTGCCGAAGAGCGCACGTAAAAAAGTGACACAATATGGCAGCGGTGGGATTCGAACTCACGCCTCCGAGGAGACTGGTGCCTTAACCAGCGCCTTAGACCGCTCGGCCACGCTTTTTTTTTCTTTATTGCCGTCGTCGACGTACAAAATCAAGGGTTACAAATGATAAAACGTGCCAGCCACACTTTGGCCAACAGAGCACTAAAATCTTTTCAGTGACACCAGTTCATCGAGTACATACATCCATTGTGGTGGGTCAGACAGTGAATTGTAAGCGTCTCTCACGTAAACAACACTCTCAATGAAGTGTTCTCGCACCAGTATTACAACCAAGTCTGCATGTTCAAATTGCACGCGAGTTTTCCACATAGCGTAGAGGCCCAGGACCATAATGAGGTCGTACGGTACTTGCTCTGAGGTATCTATTGACAAAAAGCGTATCCCATATGGGTCCAGGGGTAACTGCTTCTTCAGCGTTCTCTGCAGAACGTCCCAGTGAAAGGTCGGGTCCCAGCAATCTAGGAAAACATGGTCTATTGTTTCTGGTTTTTTACATAAAAAGCAGTTGGTGTTCCAGGGGATGAAAATACCCTTGCTATGAAGCCAGGTCTTAACGGGAAGTGTGTTTGAATGTAATTGGAAGAAGAAGGACTTAGTTAATGGCCGTACTGGCATTTTCTTCACTCTTTTTAGCACGTCCTGTACGGGGCCTCCACGGTGTGGCGAGCGGTACAAAGGCACGGGGAGCATCGTGTCCACAAGATCTCTGTACAATTTTTTCTTTGTAACGGTGGGCAGATACTGCTGTGAGAAACGCACATTTAACATCCTATATGACATCACCACCACACGCAGGTATCCTTTCACAGTTCCCGGCATGTTCTGAGCCGACGAAACAACGAATCCCGGAAGAAGTCTGCCCAGCCGTACTTGTACTATTGTTCGAAGAAAGAGATCATTTTGATCCCGCAGAAACACAAAGCGTGACACAATATGTCGCAAAAAGAAGTGAACCAGACCAAGCCCACCTTTCTTGACCGGGAGAAACAAGTTTGTTCGACTCGTCCTCCCCCAGCTAGATGCCCAAATGAAAGTAGCGAAAATGCGGTGAATTTTTTGTACGCTTACCCGCGCAGCACACAACACATTAATAACATACCATATCTTAGAAATTAAAAAGAGGTTGCAAACAGTGGCTCTAGAAAACATTGACAATTGCTTTCCTCTCCAACCGTCAGCCTTTTCCTTTGCTCTCGAAGCTTGGTCGAGCCAGTACGGTTCGGCCTTACGGTAACTTCCGAGAGGCACCCCCAGGTACTGTGTAGGCAACTTTGACCAATTCAATCAAGAAAAGGTCTCCGGCGTGTCTTCCCAACTCCCCCCCCCCCCCCCCCATGCCAGAAGCCATAACCTTTATCCCAATTTATCTGGGCTCCAGCTGAATCGCAAAATTTTTCGACTACAGTAGTTGCCTCTTTAATGCTGGCTTTATTTGTGCAGAGAATCGCGATGTCGTCTGCATACGATAATATTTTAACGTGTGCTGCCTGTAGTCGATAGCCTGCTATGCGGTCGTTGTTTTTAATGGCCAAACAGAGTGGCTCAAGATACGCAGCAAACAGAAGGGGCGAAAGCGGGCATCCTTGACGCACCGACGAGAGCACACGAAAGCTATCGGTGAGCTGCCCATTAACAATGATTCGCGTTGAGCAGTCTTTGTACGCCATCGTTACGCCTTCCGTTATGGCACTGCCAACGTTCGTATGTTCGAGAATGCATATTAGAGCCTTGTGCGAAACGAGGTCGAAGGCTTTCGCCAAATCTATCTGCATCATCGCGACGTAAACGCCAATCGCATCGCAACACTCTAGCACACTTCGAACCACGTGTACATTTGTTGTAATACTGCGGCCTTTAATGCCACAAGTCTGGTGAGGCCCACCAATGTTTTGATGACACTTTGCAGTCGTTTCGCTAAAACTTTCGTGAATATTTTATAGTCAACGTTGGCTAGAGTTATCAGGCGATATGAGCCAGGCAACAAGCGTTTCTTTTCATCATCACTCTTCGGGATTAGTACGATATGCGATGTTGTGAAACACAAGGGCAATCTTTTTCGGTCATACGCTTCGCTGATAACTAGATGGAGGACATGAGCCAGCGCTGACTTAAAAGTTTTATAGAAAGTGGCCCCTAAGCCATCAGGCCCAGGTGCTTTACCGGGGGCCAACTCGTCTATTGCGCACTCTATCTCACTCAGGGTAATGGGATGTTCTAGCCGTGCCTTAACTTCTTCATCGAGCTTTGGCATCAGTGAAAGGAATTCCGTCTGGTAGCCATCTTTAGGTTCGCGTGGTTGACCTAAGAAGGCTTTGAAGTGATGGACGATCCCTTGTTTGATGTCGTTTTTGTCGGACGTGATGTCATTGCCTTTAGCTAGCTGGCGGATTTCCTTCCGACATGCGTACTTTTTCTCGTCTGAGAGAGCTCGTTTTGTTGGCGCTTCTCCCGCCCACAGCTTCTCAGACCTTGATCGCACAACGGCGGCTTTGTATTTCTCAGAGTCTATCCTTTCAAGTTCGGCTTTCACTTCCTTTATTTCGTTAACATACACACCAGGCTGGACACTTTTCATGCTGATGAAAAATTGCAGTTGCTGACGAATGTTCGTTTCTGCCTGTTTCAGGTTATGCCGAAGGACACTGCTTCTTTCAATAGCCATTGTTTTTACTTTCTGTTTAAATTCTTCCCATTTAATGGCGAAGCTTGCTAATTCGACTTTCTAGGCTTTCTAGTTCCTTCGCAACAGCATCAACGAAAGCATCGTCATCCAGCAACTGACATGACAAGAACTTTATTTCAGTCCTGAGGAACTAAGATCTAGGCGAGCCGAAGGCTCCCCCAGATTAAGTCGGTGGCTCCGCCCACGATGGGACCGGGAGACCAAGCAACTGCGCGTTCAATTTCCAGAGGTCCCAGTTAAAGGTGTGTTTGATCTGTCTTTTCCCAAAGGCTGCAGTTACCAAGCAGTGATCGCTATATGCAATGGGTTGCACATCATATTCACTACACAAGGGTGCCAATTCGGCTCACACATATAATCTATCTAGCCGAGCGTGGCTATCACGCTGGAAGTGAGTAAACTGCGGGTGAGTACCACTGGCGAAGACACTACCGATATCTTCCAAGTCGTAATCGTGCACCACTGCATTTAGCAATTCAGCACTCTTATCGCGTACGTGTGAAAATTTTGCGCGGTCGTCAGCAGTGCATACACAGTTAAAATCGCCCAGCAGTATTACCACCTTGTCACAGTTTACGTATTCTTCAAGACGCTCAAAGAAGGATCGCCGGTCTGTTTTAATATTCGGTGCGTAGACACAAATGACACGGAAATCCTTACCGCAAAAACAAAAATCAGCTACTAAAAGGCGCCCACTTTCACACGAAAACACTGACTGCACAGAAATGCCAAAGTTTCTTCGAATGAATACAGCGCAACCACCTGATCCACCAACAGCGCGAGAAACACACACGTCAAAGTGCGCACGAAAATTGGACACCATTCTGTCGGTTAGTTCTTGGCTCTCTATTTTCGTTTCTTGGATTCCCACAAGATGCAAGTCATTATCTAAGAGTAGCCGGCTTAGCTGACATTGCCGCCTTCTTGCACCGAGCCCTCGTACATTTAACGTGGCTACACGTAGCGCTCCTTCGATATTAGCTGCCATGACTACACGGTAGAATGGTGCCCATCACAGATATGCAAGGACGAGCATTCATAATGACGTGCCGATAACCGCGTCGAATGCCACAAAAGGAAACACAACCCGACCACTCGAAAGCAACACTCACATGCAACTTCGGCCCTCGTTCCTGACACATATCCAAAAGAATAGCGCTCAGGGTGACGGCCATTGCACTCACCAACCCCCAAACCCGCCTCAAGCCAAACACAGTACAGAACTACGGAGGCGGTTTACCCGCCTGCCGTGAATCGGCCGTAATGTTCGGCCGCAGCTTCAAGGTAGGTCTCCTCATACCTGGCGTTTTGGACGGTGGCTCGTCTCCGCCGCTGCTGTCCTGCATCGTAGCCAGGCTATTGGTCTGGTCGCGCGGGCGTTTCCCCGCCTGCAAGTTGGCAAGCCCGGTACGGGTGTCCATGTCTTCATGTTCAGGGGGGGTGGAGGCCGCTCCCGGATCAGGTGGGCTCTCTTCCTCACGGTTCGGCATGGCTACAGTGCCCTCCACTTGCTCTTGTTGTTCAGTGGCGACGGCTTCATTGACATGTTGCCCCTGTTGCTGAAGTCGTACCTCCGTCTTTGCCGCCTCGCCAGCTGCTTCTTTAGCCGTGGACGATGTGTCTTCCATGTCCGCCTCGTCCATGAGTAGGGCGGAGTTCGCTTGCGTACGTCCGCTCGCACTGACTGTCTTCATGACCGTAGCGTCGGCGCGCACCACACCGCGGTATGCGGCAGTCGCGACGAATATGGCTTGTTCCGCGGCAGCGTAGGCAGAGAGAGGCCCTGCCCGGCACAACCACGAGAGCCAGCTCGCCGGAGACGCTCACCTGGTGTGGGAGGTCGTCCAGCATTACGCCGGGCTTCAACTTCAGCGTAACCAGTCTTGTGGTAGAGTTCTTATCAGCCACGCCATGCACCCGCCACCGCTCGCGGGCGACGTCCGTGACCTTTCCGAACGGCGCGAAGGCAAGACGCACGTCCTCATCGGGAACGGTGTGCAGCAGCCAATGCACTTTCAAGCGCACATCCTGGTTGGCGGGGTCAATGACGAGGCATCGGCCCTTTTTGACCTGCAGCTCACCAACGCTGACGATCTTCTTCACGGCTTCGTCGTCCTTGAAGGTCACGGCCCAAACGTGGCTCATACGGTAGGCCCCGAGAGCCACCACTTCCGGCAGGAGCGATAACTGGGCGAGCGCATCGCGGAAATCTTCCACCCGGTATGGGCGGGCCCTGATGTCACAATTAGAGTGTACTAGAATATGGTAGAGTGGGACGAGCGGCTGGGGCGGCGCATGCTTTGCCGTGAGGCGCCCGACGTGGAAAAATACTGGGGAGGCGCTGCAGGTCGAAGTGGATTGGGCCGCATCAAGGTCGCGCCGTTGGAAACTGCTGGCGATACTGCTCGGCAGGGTCATTCGCATTACTTCGCGCGCTGGTATTTGCGTTAAGACCTCTCAAATGGTGTTCATAATCGAATATGACATGTATATATGTCTTAAGAATAAATGCCTTTCTTTCTCTTCATTTTATTTTTTAATGCCGCTCGGTGATGCGCGTGCATTGCGGCCGCAGTGTCGGCTTTCATTCTACTATGCGGTTCCCTTTGGAGAACAAATATTTTTCTCGTTCTTCAAGCAGCATGTATCTCTCGTGTGTATTGTTCCGCATATAGTTTTCCATCAGTAGGTCTTGCGAAACGCAAACGGAGAAACATATGTAACCTTCCTGCTTGCCGCTCCAAACAAGTAAAGCATATCTGCCCCATCCGGTACCTTGTACTCAGATTTCTTTCTTCTTTTGGGTTTTTTAACGTGCCAAAACCAGTTCTGATTATAAGGTACGCCGTAGTGGAGGGCTCTGGATTAATTTTGAGCACCTGGGGTTCATTAACGTCCACTACAACGCAAGCACACGGGCTTCTTGCATTTCGCCTCCACCGAAATGCGGCCGCCGCGGCCGGGATTCGATTCCGCGACCTCGTCCTCAGCAGCGCAACGCCTTAGCTAACTGAGCCCCCGCGGCTGGTACTCAGATTTACGGCAAGCATTGTTATTGAAAAAAAAAACTGCAGCGCAACATTCTATTCAAGTTTACGCCTTACTCGCGTAACAGAATGCGGAGTAATTGGTACGGGGTCCTTTATCGCGGTCGGTGTCATTCTGGAAATTCATTTCAAGTGGATGCGTTTTGCAACCTCACCGACTACAATTCGTAAATTGCAATATGTGTCGTAAAGTAATTAACTAAGAAGCTCATTAATCAATTTTGTTAATAAGTTGAATAGGCTGTTTCGATTTCTCGTGCTACTAATGTCCGCCTCTTCGAATAACCCAGCTCATCAATGAGAATTGTGCTAACTGCCACAGGAGATTTTTAAAAATTCCCTAAACCTTAATTTCGAACACCCAGTATAGTGGATACGGCGTTGCGCTGCTAAACTGGAGCTCGCGGGTTCAATCCGCCGCGGAATTCGATGGGAACAAATGGAAAACACTCGTGTACTTCTATTTAGGTGCACGTTAAAAAGCCCCAGGTGGGGAAATCTAAACCGGGTGCCTCATACTCATATCGTGGTTTTGCCACATAAAACCCACAAATTTGTTTGAACTAAAAAATTAAAAGACAGGTGGCTGCGTTCTTCGTCTTTTTTCTAGGAGTGTAAACAAAATAAATTATTCTCGAGTCTGATTTCCGAGAAAAGCATGTTACGCTTATCCTATATTTCATACATAAATGTAATGCCATTCCCAAATGTCTGTCCGCTCAACTAAGCAGCTTGTATATTATAAACGGCTGCTTTCAGTTATTCAACGCACTATCATAACGACAATAAGGAAGCAATTAGAGAAACGGCATACCTCACATACACGTACAGATATGTGTAGATCTGCTGCGTTCGTTCAAGAAGATAAGTGTGGTACCACATGGAGCACCCAGTTTTAATGGGTTGCAAAGATGGTGAGACTTTCAAAAAAAAGTTTTCCTTGCCTGAATCAAGTTAGCAGATTTATAGGCTGCCCCAAAACGGGGCATTTATATTGAATGACAGCTTATTACACTTATTAGCAGGGCTTATTAGCCGGACTTATTAACACCCCTGCGTTAATTCTCTCAGGAACTGCGCCTCTGCGCAACAGCCACAACTCTCCGGCAGCACAATCATTCGGAATAACAGTCCGCACTTGCATCCGTAACTCACCTTTGAGACTGCAATAGTGCTGTTATGCGTTACATTCGTACGCATAACAGCACTGTTATGTTAAACGGCTGTTCGGCGTCGTACAGCATATCAATAACACTTGCATATATATATATATATATATATATATATATATATATATATATATATATATATATATATATATATAGTTTTAATTGCCTGCTATGAATATTATTTCTGCGAGTGAGAGTTTTATGTGCAGTATTCACTAATACGTGTCTTTCGTATGCAAACGTGCACGGTCGGGAGTTCTCACTGTACCATTTGTGCCATTCTCAATGTACCCTTTGATTTAATTACGTAGAAATACATCGGTCATTCTTCGCGCCACGCAGCTAATAAACCTGGTTTATTTCACTTTAATATTGTTTTCTTTGATCATTGTTCCTGATCAATATCCACCGACAAGAAGCGCGCGTAAAATGACACGCTATCAGTAATAAAATTTTCCTACGTAGCTTCATGTTGCAGAGATTCCAGTTGCTTTTAGAAGACAGTGTTAAAAACAATGCTTCACTTGGCTAAAACTACCTTTCGTACCCGCCGTCAAGAGTCATGGGTGCACCAAAGCAACTAAAACAAAAAAAAAATCACAGCATATCCACGGGGTGAATGATGATGAGTGGGCGAAGCTCCGGAGGGAATCATCGGATCTCCCGCTTAAGGAGACGGTAGCACAAACGCGTTAGAAACGTGCAGTACTCTCTAGTAAGGGGGAGCGGCCACAGCGTCTTACGCAGCCATTTACACATGCCGGAACGTGCACCGCGTTTGCCGACGCCATCACATGACTGCTGAGAGAGTATACCCCCCGTATTCATAAACGCTCCTCGACTTCAACTTCACTGCCACCGCCTTGGGCAGCGCGTTCGAAACGCGTTGAAGGTAAGGCGGAGAGGCCACAGCGTATTACACCAGCTTCTTACACGGGCCGTAACGCGCTAGCACAAACGCGTTAGAAACGCGCTAGAAACGCGGCCTTTCGTTAATGTTGGGTATTTATTACCATCGTGGTGCGTGTATCTATGTGCGCTTCGTGGCGTAGTGGGCTACGCCGCGCGCTCGGAAGCGAGGGGCCCCTGGTTCGATTCCGCGCTACGGACACAACTTCGGAATTTTTTTTCTCATTTCTCAGACTGGTTACACACTACTACTACTACGACGGGGACGGAACGGGTGCCGCTATAAGGAGCTTCGCTCCTAAAAAATGCACTACACAGACGTTCTGCAAGAAAAACAGGGCGCCGCCAGCATCCGCGTAGCGAACGCGCGCTCGCTAGTAGACGACGCGCTTGACAACGACAGCAAAACTGAAGACGACGCGTTGTATAATCCATGCCTCAAATATATATGTTTGGCAACATGGTGTAAACATAAATTTGCAGTTGAAATAAAGCACTATTTTAAGAGCGTACTATGCGCCATCGGCCTCGGCGCCCGCAGCGAAAGTACGTTGAATATGCCGCGGAGCGCGTCTCCGCCCCAATCCAGTTCGCTCGCAGCGCCCTCGCATAATTTTTCCACACGCGGTGCCTCAGCGGGAGAGCGCCGTTCGGCCCACTCGACCATTATCTAGTACACTCTAGTCACAATGTAAAGAAACTGTGTTCACAACAAAACGCCCTGTTGGCAAACTCGGCAAAACAACTTGATACTCGTCAGCAGCAAAATTCCTGTTACCGCGGCCGCTCTGGGCCGCTGAAGCCGCTCCTAGGGAGCCCGTCATCATGCGTCCGTCACGCTCGGTGGCCAGAAGCAGAATCCACCGCTCGGCCACGCTACCACTGTTCTCCTGCCGAGTGACGGTCGCGTGCGTTTTTTGCCGAAGAGCGCATGTAAAAAAAAAGCAACACAATATGGCAGCGGTGGTATTCGAACCCACGCCTCCGAGGAGACTGGTGCCTTAACCAGCGCCTTAGACCACTCGGCCACGCTACCAGTGTTCTCCTGCCGAGTGACGGTCGCCTGCGCTTTTTCCCGAAGAGCGCACGTAAAAAAAGTGACACAATATGGCAGCGGCGAGGTTCGAACCCACGCCTCCGAGGAGACTGGTACCTTAACCAGCGCCTTAGACCACTCGGCCACGCTACTTTTTTTTTTCTTTATTGCCTGCTTTGACAGAAATACACAAAAACAAAAACATGAGTACACGTATAAAATACATCAGTCACACTTGACTGACGTAGTCATATTAAAATCTTTTCAAATTTACAAGGTCATCAAGAATAGCCACCCATTCAGGAGGCTCGGTTTGCGCTTGATAATGTTCTCTAACTTCATCAACACTGAGAATGAAATTTTCACGTGTCGTGCGAACATTTATATCAGCATGGCGGACCGACATTCTTGTCTTCCAGAAGCTGTGGAGGCTCAGGAGCATGAACGTATCGTACGGTATTTCACCTTGATTATCAGTGGCCAAGAAACGTATACCTATCGGTGTGATTTCAAGATCTTTTTTGAGCGTTCGTTGTAGGATGTCCCAATGAAATATTGCATCCCAACAGTCAATGAAAGCATGATCAATGGTCTCCGGTTTTTTGCAGAGCAAGCAGTTAGCTGTCCATGGCACGTAAATTCCTTTCTGTTCTAACCATGTCTTTACTGGCAATGTATTTGTATGCAATTTAAAAACGAAACTTTTAACTGTACATCTTACGGGCATCCTTCTTACTCTCTTCAAAACGTCATTTCCTGCTCCTCCACTAGTTTACAGTTCGGTATATAGGTATTGGCATCATAACATCCACTAAATCCTTATAGAGCTTTTTCTTTGTGATGGTACATAAATATTCCAAGGAAAACCTTGCATGCAAGATACGAAAAGACATAACCACTTCACGCATATATCCAGTCACACTTTGCCCTCTGTCTTCACAAGACGCTATAATGAACTCTGGCAGAGCTTTTGCCAGCCGTACCTGGATTACTTGTTCGCAAGAAACCATCACTTTGGTCTCGTAAAAAGAAAAAGTGCGACACAAGCTGCTTGATATACAAGTGAGCGAGACCCAGTCCACCACTGCGAACTGACCGAAACAAATTACTGCGGCTGACCCTTTCCCAACTGTAACCCCAAATAAACACAGCGAATACCCTATGTATCTTTTGCACATTCACTCTAGCCATGAACAGAATTTGCATTACGTACCACACTTTGGCTACTAAAAACAAGTTACAAGCACTAGCGCGGCCGAACATTGACAAGCCTCGTCCCATTCAGCCACCTGCTTTTTCTTTCATCTTATGAGTTTCGTCCGACCAGTAATCGTTGCTATCTTTGTAATGCTGGAGTGGCACTCCCAGATATTTTGCTGGTGTGGTCGTCCAGCGCGCCGATGCAAAACAATCTGGCGTTACGTCCCAATGACCATGCCATATGGCACAACATTTTTCCCAATTTATTTCAGATCCTGTTTTCTTGCAGTACTATTTTGCCACGCGAACGACTTCTCGGATACTTTCTCGATCATCGCAGAAAACAGCAATGTCATCCGCGTACGCCAACAATTTTACCTCGGTCCTTTGCAGTCTAAATCTTCTAATATTCTCGCTACGGATCACGGCTAAACAGAATGGCTCAAGGTACACCGCAAAAAGCAGGGGGCTGAGCGGACATCCTTGCCGGACGGTGGATTTGACTGAAATCCTTTCACTCAGGTTTTTATTAATGATAATCTGTATAGTACAGTCCCGATATGCCATTTTTACTCCTTCCATAATAACATTGCCAACGTTTACGTAATTAAGAATAAGAAACAGCACTTCATGTGACACTCGATCAAATGCCTTCGCTAGGTCGAGCTGCAGCATTGCAACTCGACCTGAAAAGGCGTCACAGCATTCGAGTACACTGCGTGCCACATGAGTGCTGGTGGAAATGGTGCGCCCTTTGATGCCACATGTTTGGCGTGGCCTGACAATGTCTTTGATCACAGTTTGTAGCCTCTTCGCCAGGATTTTCATTAATACCTTGTAGTCTGTATTTGTAAGACTAATTGGTCTATATGAGCTTACTGATAGAAGCTTCTCGTGATCGTCTGTTTTTGGGATTAGGACCATATGGCCACTACGAAATGACGGAGGTACTTGCTTTTTCTCGTATGCCTCAGCGAACACTTGTAATAATATATATGACACTTCAGGTGCGAAGGCTTTATAAAAAGCAGATCCCAGCCCATCCGGTCCCGGCGCCTTTCCGTCAGCCAGCTCTTCTATCGCATGCTCGATGTCACGTTTGCTGATCGGTTCTTCTAATCTCTCTCTTACGTCATCATCAAGTTGCGGCATGGCATTCAAGAAATCTGTTTCAAACACTAAATCCACCAGTTTCCTTTCACCAAAAAGTTCCCGATAGTGCTCTGCAAAGGCGTTTTCTATCATTTTTTGATCCGATGTGATCTTATCATCATACCTGATTTGTTGAATTTCATTCTTCATAGCATACCTCTTTTCATCCGCCAGGGCGCGTTTGTTTGGCCTCTCATCAACCCATAGCCTCTCTGCTCGCGCCCGAATCACAGCAGCCTTATATTTTCTAATGTCAATAGCTTCCAATTCGTTTTTAACGGTGCTAATAGCACCTGTAAATTTTCCAGGTTCGGCACTCTCCATCTCAAGCAAGAACTCGAGCTGTCGTTGGAGCTCCTTTTCCTTAATTTTTTCATTGTGGCGCCTAACACATCCCCTTTCAATCGCGATCATCTTAACTTTAATTTTTAGCTCTTCCCATGCTTCCGCATAGTCCCTTGGCTGGTCGTTTAATATTTTTGCTATTTCTTCTTTTACTCTGGTAACAAAGCATTCATCTTCAAGAAGGTTTTGATTAAATTTCCAAAGCTGCCAGTTGAAACGTGACTGTTTTGGTCGGGTGCCAATGGTGAAAAACACCATACTATGATCGCTGAAAGAGAGCGGCTGTACAACATAGCCGCTACACATTGGTACAAGGTCAAGCGAAACATACGCTCTATCCAATCTCGCCTGACTGCCGCGCTGACAATGCGTATATTGCAGTTGTGTTGTACCGATTGAGAGACGGCCAACATCTTCTAAGTTGTGTTCCTGAACTAGGGTGTTCAAAAACAGAGCACTTTTGTCCCGCACTGCGGTTCGCTTAGCGCGATCTTGAGCATAACAGACGCAATTGAAGTCCCCCAAAATATGATGTACCTATCGCTATCACAACTTAGATACTGTTCAACTTCGGCGAAAAACACATTTCTTTCATGCATATCATTGGGCGCATACACACAAATAAGTCTCCACTGAAAACCACTGAAAGAAAAATCAAAAACGATAAGACGACCAGTTTCACTTACAGTGAGCCCTTGCTCAGTGATACCCAAACTCTTTCGTATCAAAAGTAAACAGCCCCCGGACATCCCCACAGCATGGCACAAACAAGCGTTATAATACATCCTGAAAGTGGCTGCCATGCGATCAGTTTGTTCTTCGCTTTCAACCTTTGTTTCTTGTACTGCAACAAGATGCAGTTCATTTTCAGCAAGGAGGCGACTGACCTGATATTGCCGACGTCTTGCGGCAAGGCCACGTACATTAAGCGTGGCCACTCGCAGTCCTCTCACCAGATTCACTGCCATTGTCGATTAAAAACAAACTGACCGCATATTGCGCATTCCGCGCCTACACCCAACGGGCATAACGTCCAACAGATGCATGCATGTCAGTATACACAGATTCCCACAATTTCCAAAAACCGTCTTCACGCGTACCTTCGATGCGTAGCACACGACCTTTCTCGATTTCGTAGCCATGGTGCGTGGTTCTCCGCCCGTGCGCCTTCGCAGGCACGTGTTCACGTCCTACTTGAGCTTTGTAGCCGCCGGTTGTCTATCCGGCGGGATAATTGGATTCGGTCGAAAGGTCGGCCGACGCGTAACCACCGATTTTGCAGGCGGTTCCTCGCTTGTAGGGTCTCCTAAATCGCCGTCCTCGCGGTCGGTTTGGTCACGAGTTCTTTTCACGACGGACCCGCTTACGCCAGCCACTTCCATTTCCTCAGCATACGCTTCGTCGCTGCAAGTCGTATCGGTGCTTGATGGTTCTATATCTACGTTGTCAACCATGTTTGGGTCGTTTTTTGCGCTCTGTTTCACTTCATCTCCAGGCTCACTTGTCCCGGGCGTACCTTCGTCTGATCCGCATCACCAGGAGACACTTCAGCAACTTCGGCTTCATCCATTAGAAGCTCAACCATTTCCTCTTTTGCTGCTGGCCCTGTCACGCTCGCGTATGTTTTCACGCACTGCGACTCGTCATGCCCATAGCGACGGCAGAGTGCGCAACGAGGAACGCGGCAATCCCGACGGATGTGTCCGGTGTTCCTGCACCGAAGGCAAAGCGGTGCTCTGCCTGGTGCTACTACCAAGACCTGTTCCCCCGCGACACGCAACAAATGTGGCACGTCTTCCACTGTCAGTCCCTTCCGCAACACTAAATTGACAAGCCGTGTTGACGAACCTTTCTCTCGCAGTCCTTGAACACGCCACCGTTCTCGAGTAATGTCCTTGACAGTGCCGAAGGGTGCCAAGGCTTCGCACACATCCTCATCCGGAAGGTTGTGAAGCATCCAATGTACCTTTAGACGCACTGCTTGGTTCCCAGGATCGATAACCATGCAACGCCGCTCTTTGACCTTGACCTCTCTTGCACATAGCATTTGCTTCACAGCTTCAGCGTTCTTGAATGTTACTGCCGATACGTGACTCATTTGATACGCCCCTAGCGCAACTACGTCAGGCAGCAACTTCAAACTTGCCAGCATGTCCCGGAAATGTTCCACGCGATACGGTCTAGCACGCATGTCTGCGTGTAAAAACAAAGTGTTCAAAACAACTCGCCCAGTTGGTAATTGTGGCAGCAGCACCTGATACTCCGAATCCTCGTTCATACTTGTCCTGGTACCGCGGCCCTGTTCGGACGCTGAAGCCGCTCCGATGCTGACTGAGCTCATGTCAACCACGTCCGTACCCGACGGTGTCCGGAAGTGGAATCCCCGCACGGCCACGCTACCACTGTTCTCCTGCCGAGTGACGGTGGCGTGCGCTTTTTGCCGAAGAGCGAACGTAACAAAAGCAACACATTATGGCAGCGGTGGGATTCGAACCCACGCCTTAGACCGCACGGCCACGCTTTTTTTTTCTTTATTGCCGGTTTTTCAACAACACAAAACGTAGCACACATCACAAATGAGACGTCAAAACTAGGTTATAAGAAAGGTTGTTATCGTAATGCACATAATGCCGTCAGTCACGTGGTGACTGGCGATGTCATTTAAAATTCTTTTAGTGTAACCAAAGGTTCCACGCTGGCAATCCAGGGGGAAACACATTCTTTTGTTTTTTTCTACTTCCATTAAACGAGCCATGCTCTCTCGAAAGAACAGCCTTGCCGGTCTTCTATCTGGTTCACAGTAGAAGACCGCTCGGCCACGCTACCACTGTTCTCCTGCCGAGTGACGGTCGCGTGCACTTTTTGCCGAAGAGCGCACGTAAAAAAAGTGACACAATATGGCAGCGGTGGGATTCGAACCCACGCCTCCGAGGAGACTGGTGCCTTAAACCAGCGCCTTAGACCGCTCGGCCACGCTACCTTTTTTTTTTTTCTTTATTGCCGGTCTTCGACGTACACAGATAACATATACACTGTACAATGATAAAAGCAATGACCGTCTTGTGTCCTTGCAAATAGTTAAAAACACTTGATCGCCACTAATTCATCCAATACATGTATCCATTCGGGTGGTTCTTTTCTCGCTCGATAAGCTTCACGCAGATACAGCATGCTTTCCAAAAAATGATCTTTCGCAGGACGAATAACTAGCCTCTCGTGACGCACATCCATTCGTGTCTTCCAGACGCTGTGTAAACAAAGTGCCATAAACATATCACATGGGTTATCTGCGTTTTCAGTTGGCAAGAAGCGGATGCCGTACGGTGTAATCGGTAATTCTTTCAACGTTCGTTGTAGGATGTCCCATAGGAACACTGCATCTGAACAATCAAGAAACATATGCTCAATGGTTTCCGGGTGCCTGCATCTCAGGCAGTTGCACGGACCATGGTACAAAGATCCCCCTTTCCCTCAGCCATGGCTTCACTGGAAGCGTTCCAGTGTGTAATTGAAAGAAAAACGTTTTTACGGATGACCGTACCGGCATCCGCTTCACTCTTTTCAGCACATTTCTTCCACTGGATTCAGGGAAGTACATTGAACGATAAACAGGCACTGGCAACGATACATCAAGTAAATCTTTGTACAGTCTTTTCCGCTTAACAGATGCAAGGTAATCCATTGAAAAGCGCGCATGTAAGAATTGAAATGAGAGCACGACTTCTCGCAGGAAGCCTCTGAGCCTAGGTCCTATTGTGTTATTTGACGACACAACAAATTGAGGTAGCGCGTTAGGCAAACGCGTTTGAAGGACTGCGCACAAAAACGGATCTTTTTGATCACGTAGAAACAAAAATCTGGACACGACTTGTCTTAAAAAAAGATGAACTAACCCTAGGCCCCCACTTTTCACCGTCCTAAACAAATTAGTGCGACTGGTGCGCTCTCAGACGGACCCCCAAATAAAGATGGCAAACTGCCTGTGTATTCTTTGTATGCTGACTCTTGATGCGCATAGTGCTTGCATCACATACCAAATTTTGGCCACTAAGAATACATTACACACCGTTGCTCGGGTGAACATTGACAGATCTCGTCCACCGAACTTCGCCGTTTTTGCCTTCATTTCTTCCACCTCTCCTTGCCAATAATCTTTCGTGTCCGGGTGGTGTTGTAGAGGTACCCCTAAGTACTTGGTCGGCAAATTTGTCCACTGTATTTTTACAAAAAATGGAGGTGTGTCCTCCCACTGTCCATACCATATCCCAGCCGACTTGCCCCAATTAATTACGCTTCCTGTCATTTTACAATATTTTGTCACAACATTCACAGCATTGCTTACACTTTGCGCGTCGTCGCAAAAAACAGCGACGTCATCCGCGTATGCCAGCAGTTTTACTTCACTGTAACCCACCCTAAAACCTCTGATGTTGTTATCATCTATTATCTTTAGACACAATGGCTCAAGATATAGGGCAAACAGTAAAGGCGATAAACCACATCCCTGTCTCACGGAAGATCTGACTTGAATGCTGGTGCTGAGTGTTCTATTAACTATCACTTTTGTGAAGACGTCTGCATAGCACATTCTGATTCCTTCTGTTAAGATTGATCCCACATTCACGTGCTCCAAAACATCAAAAAGAATAGCGTGTGTCACCCTATCGAATGCTTTTTCTAAATCCAATTGTAGCATGGCCACCCTACCAGAAAAGTCATCACAATGCTCAAGTATTGTTCTTGCTACGTGTATGTTAGTGGTAATTGACCTGCCCTTGATGCCACATGTTTGATGTGGCCCTATCAACCGTGTTATTATGCTTTGTAACCTTCTGCCCAAAAGTTTTGTGCATACTTTATAATCTGTATTCGTTAGGCTGATTGGACGATAGGCTCTCGCAGATAGGAGAGATGTGGAATCGGTGGATTTTGGTATCAGTACAATGTGGCTCTCGCGAAACGATGGCGGCAGTAACTGGTTTTCATATGCTTCTGTGAATACGTGGTAAAGGGCTGTAGCTATTTCTGTTTTGAATAATTTATAGAAGGCTCCACTCAATCCGTCAGGTCCTGGCGTTTTGCCAGGGCTCAAGCCATCTATAGCTTCCTCTATTTCTTTGATGCTAATTGGCAGTTCTAATCTTTTTCGGTCTTCCTCTTCCAGTCCCGGCAAAAGGTGTAAGAATTCACGATTGAAACCTTGTTCACATTGCGGTTCCTGTCCTAAAAGTTCGTCGTAATATTCTACAAAGGCGCGTTGGACGGTTTCTTTGTCACGTACTACTACATTTCGGTATGTTATCGCATTTACCTCTTTTCTCGAGGCATAACTCTTTTCATCCGAAAGCGAGCGCTTTGTAGGTTGTTCCCCGCACCATAAACACCATAAACGTTCTGCGCGTGCACGTATAATTGCACCACGATATTTTTCCTTATCGACAAGTTCCAACTGTGCTTTTGTTTGTTTTATTTCTTTTGCGAAACACCCCGGATGGTTGCTCTCGATGCTTAAATAAAAGTTGAGCTCAGTTTGTAGTTCCATTTCTTTTCTTTTTTCCTGGTGATGTAAAACGCTGGATCTTTCTATTGCTGTTAGCTTCGTTTCTGGCTTAAAACACTCCCACTTTTCCGTGTAGTCTTTTTGATCACCCGATAACAATTCTTTGAGGCTATATTGAATTTTTTTTACAAAGGTTTCGTCCTGCAGCAGTTTTTCATTGAATTTCCATAGTCCCCAGTTGAAACTTGACGGCTTTTTTGGACCAAGTGAAAAAAGGACCAAGCTGTGGTCGCTAAAATAAACATGCTTGATTTCATAATCAATGCAAAATGGTATCGCTTCCGCAGAAACATAAACACGATCCAGTCTTGCGTGGCTGTCCCCTTGAAAATGAGTGAACTGAGGTGCATCATTATTGGCTAAAACGTCGCCTACATCCTCTAAATTATATTCTTCCGCCAGTGCTGCTAAATGTAGCGCATACATCAAGACCAGGTTACTTACGGGCTCTGTCTTCCACTTTGCACACACAGTTGAAGTCTCCCATCATGACTATGGTTCTCTCACATTTCAAGTGACATTCCACGCTTTCAAAAAACGCCCTGCGCTCGGCTGTTCTATTTGGCGCGTAAATGCAGATAACACGCCACTTCAGAGTACAAAACAAAAAATCACACACTATAATGCGCCCGCTATCATCACTAAATACAATTTCAACACATATACCAATATTATTCCGGAGAAAGAGCGCACAGCCCCCAGCTCTTCCGACAGAATGGGAAACACACACATAATATCTAGTCATGAAAGGTTGCACTAGGCGGTCCGTCCCTTCCTCAGTTTCAATCTTTGTTTCCTGAACCGCAATAATGTCGAGATTCTTTTCGATGAACAGGCGGTTAAGCTGACATTGTTTCCTCCTTGCCGTAAGACCCCGCACGTTAATCGTGCCGACGCGTAAGGGTGTTTCGAGGCGTAGCTCCATTTCTACATGAAAGAGATCACAATCTATGCACTGCTATTGTCGGCTACGAAAGGTCACTCACATTGCCTTCACGTGTCTGCAGTCAGCTTGCACGCTTCACTGGCATTCCAACGCAGCTCCAAAGTAGCAGCATTGTCTCCCTTCACTCCCCAATGAAACGGGCACAAACACACGCAAGTACGACGTATTAAGTCGGAGGTGTCCCCGACACCTTTCTGTCCGGCGGTAGGTTTGGCGCCGGTCGAAAGGTAGGCCTCCGGCCAGTTGCTGTCTTCACAGGTGGTTCGCTCGCACTGGAAGTGCTCGACTTTTGCTCCCCTCCGGCACTTTCTTCGTGCGTTCTCTTGGCCGCTGCCGCCGCTTTGCTGCTTTCCGTAGTGTCCATGAGGCATGCATCTTCCTGGGAAGTTGTTACGGACGGTTTCATGCCTGCACTTGCGTCGTTGTTTGTTTCAGCATCTTTAGCAGGTGTAGGCGCACCTGATGCCAATATGGCTTCACTCGCGGCCTTCTTAAGATCGTGTTTCTCCGTCGTTACCGCCGAGTCGTTCTTCGACGGCGGCGACAGGGTTGGTCCAGACGCACTGACAGTTTCCTCCGCGTCAACTTCGTCCATAAGGAGCTCGTTGACGATTTCCTCATATTTTGGTGGCCCTGCAATGCTTGCGTACGTACGTACGCACTGACTTTCTTCGTGGCCGAATCGTCGACACACAGAACAACGCGGCACGCGGCACTCACGCCTGATGTGCCCCGTACATTGCACCGAAGACATAGGGGAGCACGACCTGCCACGACCACTAGCGCCATTATGCCTGCTATTCGTATCTGATGCGGAAAATCATCAATTGTCAAGCCAGGCTTCAGCTTCAGGAACACCGTATGCATAGACGATCCCTTGTCCGTGACACCTTGTACACGCCAGCGTTCTTTTTGGATGTCGGATACTTTCCCGTACGGAACAAACGCCGCATGCACGTCATCGTCATGCACATTGTGCAGTAACCAGTGCAGCTTTAGCCGCACCTCCCGGTTATGCGGATCCACAACCAAACAGCGTCGTTCCTTGACTTGAACTTCCGCATGCTTCAGCACCTTCTTCGTCGCCTCTGCACTCTCGAACGTCACAGCCCAGACGTGGTTCATTTGAAAAGCCCCCAAGGCGACCACCTCAGGGAGCAATTCCAGATGAGCCAACGTGTCGCGAAAATCTTCGACACGAAAAGGCCTCACTTTCACATCTCCGTGAAGAAAAACAGTGTTTAAAACACACAAACCTGTTGGCACAGGCGGCAAAACAACGTGGTAATCCTGCTCAACGGTCGCAGGCATCGTGTTTCCGCGGCTTGGCATAGCCGCAAACAACGCCCCTACGGAGCGCGACATTCAACGTCCGTACCGAACGGTAGCCGGAAATAGAATGATCGGCCACGCTACCACTGTTCTCCTGCCGAGTGACGGTCCGCGTGCGTTTTTTGCCGAAGAGCGCACGTAAAAAAAGTGACACAATATGGCAGCGGTGGGATTCGAACCCACGCCTCCGAGGAGACTGGTGCCTTAAACCAGCGCCTTAGACCGCTCGGCCTCGCTACCACTGTTCTCCTGCCGAGTGACGGTCGCGAGCGCTTTTTGCCGAAGAGCGCACGTAAAAAAAAGTGACACAATATGGCAGCGGTGAGATTCGAACCCACGCCTCCGAGGAGACTGGTGCCTAAAACCAGCGCCTTAGACCGCTCGGCCACGCTACCACTGTTCTCCTGCCGAGTGACGGTCGCGTGCGCTTTCTGCCGAAGAGCGCACGCAAAAAAAGTGACACAATATGGCAGCGGTGGGATTCGAACCCACGCCTCCGAGGAGACTGGTGCCTTAAACCAGCGCCTTAGACCGCTCGGCCTCGCTACCACTGTTCTCCTGCCGAGTGACGGTCGCGTGCGTTTTTTGCCGAAGAGCGCACGTAAAAAAAGTGACACAATATGGCAGCGGTGGGATTCGAACCCACGCCTCCGAGGAGACTGGTACCTTAAACCAGCGCCTTAGACCGCTCGGCCTCGCTACCACTGTTCTCCTGCCGAGTGACGGTCGCGTAGCGCTTTTTGCCGAAGAGCGCACGTAAAAAAAGTGACACAATATGGCAGCGGTGAGATTCGAACCCACGCCTCCGAGGAGACTGGTGCCTAAAACCAGCGCCTTAGACCGCTCGGCCACTTTTTTTTTTTTCTTTATTGCCTACTTGGCATCTAAAACAATCATGTACAGTGCATTGTCACATATAAAAGTGCTGTCACATAACTTTCAGCACGTGAGGGGTTAAAAACGCAATCGTTTCATCAAAGACAGTTCCCCCAAAATGGGGTACCACTCCGGCTTCTCATTTTGAACTTTGTACACTTCTCTCAAGTATTCTACACTTTCGATGAAATTCTCTCGTGCCGATCGAGGATTCAGGTCCTCGTTGCGCACGGCCATCCGCGTCCTCCACACGCTGTGGAGTACGAGTGCCATGAACATATCGTAGGGCACACCCCCTACGTTTTTGACAGGCAGAAAACGGATGCCGTACGGTGTTACGGGCAAGTCTTTCTTCAAGGTCCTCTGAAGGATGTCCCAGAGAAAGACTGCATCACTACAATCCAGAAATATGTGTTCAACTGTCTCCGGCTTTTTGCAGATGATGCAGTCTACAGACCAGGCAACAAATATGCCTTTTTCTCGCAGCCAAGGTTTGGTAGGGAGTGTGCCACTGTGTAACTTGAAAAAGAAGGTTTTGACTGATGGTCGCACAGGCATCTTTTTGACTCTGCCCAAAACATCGTCTCCGGGACCTCTTCGGTACAGTGATCGGTAAACAGGCAATGGCAACATGACTTCTATAAGATCCCTGTATAATTTCTTTCGTGTAACTCCAGAGAGATATTCCATCGAAAAGCGTACTTTTAGGATTTCGAAAGCCCCAATGATCTCGCGCATATAACCCCTTGGTCGTCTTTGTTCGACATGGACCGTTGAAACAATAAATTCTGGCAAATAATTTGACAACCGCACATGTAACACTGTTCTCAAGAAGCAATCGCCTTGATCGCGTAAAAAAATAAACCTAGCCACGATCTGCCGCAAGAACAGATGGACCAGGCCAAGTCCCCCACTGCGCACAGAGCGGAACAAATTTGTGCGACTCGTTCTTTCCCATGTAGAAGCCCACACAAATACTGCCATCACTCTGTGTAGCTTTTGAACAGCATTACGTGTCATAGATAACACTTGAAGAACATACCACACTCGCGAAACAAGAAATGTGTTGCACACCGTTGCGCGCGTAAACATGGAAAAATCTCGACCTCCCCATTTTTGCGTCTTAACGCGTAGCTGCTCTGTTTCATCGTTCCAATATTCTGTTGTGTCCCGGTAGTGTTGGAGCGGTACGCCTAAGTACTTTTCGGGTGTTACCGTCCAAGTGACGTTTTCGTACAATGAGGGCGTTCTTCGCCAGTTTCCATGCCAGATACCTAGACATTTATTCCAATTAATTCTACTACCGGTACACTCGCAGAATGCCTTGACATCACTTATTGCCACTGTGACACTTTCTTGATCATTACAAAAGACCGCGATATCATCTGCGTAACCAAGCACTTTGACTTCCGCGGCCATCAAGCGGAAACCACGAACTCGTTCATTCTGAAGCATTTTTTGAGAAAGTGGTTCTAAATAGATAGCGAAGAGTAATGCTGACGCGGGACATCCTTGTTTGACGCTTGATAAGACCGGAATGCTTTCGCTGAGTTGCTTATTGACTACAATCCTCGTAGTGCATCCTGTGTACGCCATTCGTACCCCCTCCAAAACCACAGATCCCACTTTTACGTAGTCGAGAATGCACAGAAGTATCTCGTGAGTCACGCGGTCAAATGCCTTCTCGAGATCTATCTGTAGCATCGCTACCCTACTCTCAAAATCCTCGCAGCATTCCAAAATATTCCTTGCAATGTGAATATTCGTCGTTATAGATCTTCCTTTGATGCCGCAGGTTTGATGTGGTCCTACTATTTCTTTAATAACAGTTTGAAGTCGCCTGGCCAACACACCCATGAAAAGTTTGTAATCAACATTCGCTAAGGTTATCGGTCGATATGATGCAACAAACAGTTGTTTTGTGGGATCGTCAGTTTTCGGAATCAACACAATGTGCGACCTTCTGAAGGATGCTGGTAACTCTTTCTTTTCGTAAGCCTCATGTAAAACAGCGCATAAGGCTTCTGCCACAGCGGTCTTATGTTTCTTATAGAATGCTGCGCTTAGGCCATCTGGACCAGGTGTTTTTCCAGGTGTCATTTTTTCAATCGATGTTTCAATTTCTTTAACAGTGAGAGGTGCCTCTAAACTTGCTTTTAGATCGTCACCGAGTTGCGGCATAAGTGTTAAGAATTGATCCCTGAATGTGCCACTACCCTCTTTCATGCTTCCTAACAATTCGCGATAATGATCCACAAACGCATGTTCAATCATCGATTTGTCGTTTGTGACGACGTTTTGATATTCTATCGCCTTGATTTCGTTTTTAGTTGCATAGCTCTTTTCGTCTGCCAGTGCACGTTTCGTGGGCATCTCGCCACACCAAAGCATCTCCGCGCGTGCGCGCACCACAGCTCCCTTATATCTCTCTACGTCTATAGTCTCCAATTTTCGTTTAACGTCTTTAATTTCTTTACTGCGCATGCCCGGTGGCACGCATTCTTGACAGAGTAAAAAATCTAACTGACACTGCAACTGCTTTTCTTCTTTCCTTTGGCTATGTCTTATACAAGATGCCCTTTCGATCGCGTCAATTTTTACCTTTTCTTTAAAACACTCCCATGTATAAATTAAACTTCCCGTGCTACACTTGAGTAATTTGTCTAATTCAATGTTAACGTTCTCTACAAACGTATCGTCATCAAGTAGCTTGTCGTTCAACTTCCATAGGTCAAAATTGAATCTCTGCTTTTCTTTTTTATTGATGGTAAACATAACTAGGCTATGGTCGCTGAAAGAAACATGCATAACACTATAGTCTCGGCACAAGGGAAGTAATGCTGTTGACACGTAGGCTCTGTCAAGCCTCGCCTGACTGTTATGCTGGTAATGTGTGTACTGAGTACTCTGAGACAGCACACATCCTACGTCATCTAACTCTCGCTCGTGAACTATTGCATTCAAAAACAAGGCACTACAATCGCGCACCGGCACTTTGCTTGCCCTATCTTCGGGAGTGCAAACACAGTTGAAATCTCCAAGAAAAATAATTGTCCTATCACACGAAAGGTGCACTTCAAGGTTTTCGAAGAACGTTTTGCGCTCTTGCTCTCTATTTGGTGCATATACACAAACAACCCGCCAACTCGCGCCAGAAAAAGAAAAGTCGCACACAATTAATCGCCCTAACGTATCATTATATAAACACTCTACAGCAATACCAATTGAATTCTTCAAAAGAAGTAAACAACCACCGGATGTACCATGAGAATGGCTGACACATACATTGTAGCGGTCGCGGAAAGGCGAAACCATGCGGTCTGTCTGCTCTTGGGACTCAACTTTCGTTTCCTGCACGGCGGCAATATCAACGTCGTTCTCGAGAAACAAGCGGCGCAACTGATACTGCCGCCTCCTAGACCCCAGCCCTCGAATGTTAAGCGTTGCTACGCGTAAGGCTGTTTCTAATTTATAGGGCATGTTGTCGTTATGAGCAGGGCTACCATACGGTCTCTACCTCACGCAAATGCTCACCAGAAAACACGAAAATCGCACGACTTAAATAGGTGAATGTGGGTGTCTCAGCCATTCTCGCGTTTTTCATCGCGGCTCACATACAACACTGACATTTGCCTCTTACGCATTAATGTCCTTCCGGGAACAGTCTCACCTACCCAGGTGGTGTAGACTGTAGAGGGCGCGAGTGCTAAGCCGATTAGGAGGCGCCCTCTATAGGATGTAGCATATAAAGGCTGTGCTGTGAATAAACGGGGGCACTTCTGCTGGGGACTCGGAGCGTGTGTCTTTACTCCGCGGCCCTCGGGCTTCAGCCTGCCTCCTCGGCCGCCTCGGCTCGAACCCTCCCACCACATGGTGTCAGAAGTGGGATGCGTGGTTCCCGCGACTTGCCATGGCTAACAAAGACGCTCCAGTTCCTGCTCTCGCTGCCGCCAGTCTCCGGAGTCCCGCTCCGTTCCCCTTCGACGATGTCGGCGAGTGGCTGCCCTGGTTACGGCAATTTGAGGACTATGCCTTCGCCACCGGCATGCACGCAGCCCCGGACGAGACGAGGGTTAGGACTCTCCTCTACTGTATGGGCCCCCGTGCACGCATTGTCCTCAGTTCTCTCATGTCCGATGAAGAAGCGTACAAGTCCTACGCGGAAGTCACCCGGCGGCTCACAAGCTACTTCGTGCACCCCGTAAACGAGGTGTACGAGAGCTCTCGGTTCCACAAGCGGACGCAAGAGCCAGGCGAAACCGTCGACAGTTTCTTCACGGCCCTTCGGAACATGGTACGCAAGTGTAACTACCCGTCACCTGCCGTTGAAGAGCGTCTTGTTCGCGACCGTTTCGTCGTGGGTTTGGCGGATTCTCGCCTTTCAGACAAGCTGTGCCGCACTCCGAGCCTTTCCCTGGACGACGCACTCGTGCAAGCTCGTCAGCACGAAGACGCCGAACGCGAAAGACAACGCCTGTCCCTCACCGCTGGGCAACCGCTTACAGCAGCTCACGTGGACGCGGCGACTTCGCGTAAACCCGCGCAGCGTGCACGCGGACGACGCAATAGACGGGACTCTAGCAACTTTGCTGACTTTGCGTCACGTGACCGACCCGACGGTTCGCACTCGAGCAACAGAGCTGGCGAGGCTTTGAAATGCGGCCTAGGCCTAAGTAGGCAATGCGGATTTTGCGGTCACGAGTTTCACCGACGGTCTGACTGTCCAGCGGCCAAAGCGGTCTGTAACCACTGCAAGAAGCGAGGCCACTTCGCGGCGGTATGTCGCTCAGGGAAGCGCCTCGGATCCGTCGAGCTCCACTCCGTCGCGGCGGTGGCCCGCAACGGGCGGTACGTTGAGGTGCGTGTCAACGGGAACCCTCTCGTCTTCAAAGTGGACTCTGGAGCCGACGTCTCGGTGGTTCCGCGCACGTTTCCCGGCTGCCCAGCCGTCCTCGATAAGCCGCGAGGCGAAGAACTTTTCGGACCCGGGAAACAAGCCCTGAAGCTTCTCGGCACCTTCGACGCGGCGCTGTCTTGGAGAGGCAGGCAAGTCAACGAGCGCCTCTACGTCGTTGCGGGACAAGAGCAGCCACTTCTCGGCTATCCCGCTATCGTTGCCCTTGGGGTCGTCAAGTTTGTCGGCGCCGTCGCACCAGCTCTGCCGGACGCACCACCTCGTGAAGTCCCTCCAGCCCTTTTCACCGGCCTGGGCACGTTTCCGGAAGAGTACACGATACGTATCAAGCCTGACGCGGTACCGTATGCCCTCAGCACAGCCCGGCGTATCCCGATACCGCTACGAGACGTAGTCAAAAAGGAGCTCGACAAGATGGAGCAGGAGGGCGTGATCCGGTGCGTCGACGAACCGACGGACTGGTGCGCGGGACTTGTCGTCGTCCCGAAGCCAGCGGGGGGTTACCGCCTGTGCGTTGATTTGACCAAACTCAACCAAGTCGTTCTGCGTGAACGCCACGTACTCCCGACCGTCGACCAAACCCTCGGACTTCTCGGTGACGCACGCGTTTTCTCGAAGTTGGACGCAACTTCAGGCTTCCACCAAGTACGCCTGGCGCGCGACTCCCAGAAGTACACGACTTTCATCACTCCGTTTGGCAGGTATTGCTACTGCCGCCTCCCATTCGGCATAACATCGGCCCCGGAATACTTCCAGCGTCAGATGTCTCGCCTGCTGGAAGGGTTGGCTGGTGTTGTTAACCTTATGGACGACATCCTTGTGTTTGGCCGCACCACAGAAGAACACGACCAACGCCTCCAGGCAGTCCTTGGTCGCCTCCAACAAGCGGGGGTCACCCTCAACGCTGCCAAGTGCACTTTCGGCGTGTCCAGCGTGCGGTTCCTTGGCGTTGTCGTCGGTGCCAATGGCATCACTCCGGATCCAGAGAAAGTGGCCGCCATTCAGCGCATGCCAGCTCCTCAGGACGTTCATGGTGTCCAACGTTTTCTCGGTATGCTCAACCATGTCGGTCGCTTCCTCCCGGGCCTCTCTCAAACGACTGCGCCAATCAGAAGTCTCCTGAACAAGCTTGCAGCCTGGACATGGGGACCAGCGCAGGCTTCAGCATTTGAAAAGCTCAAGAGCATGCTGTCGTCGGACATCTGCCTCGCAAGGTACAACCCTGCACTGTTGACGACAGTCTCCGCAGATGCCAGTTCCTTCGGGTTGGGTGCTGTCCTCCTTCAAGACCAGCCATCAGGGGAGCGCCGACCAGTTGCATACGCCTCTCGAGCGCTGACTGAAACGGAACGGAGGTACAGCCAGATCGAAAAGGAGGCACTGGCTGCCACCTGGGCCATCAACCGATTCGACGAGTTTCTTCGGGGTCTTCGTTTCACCCTCGAGACCGACCATAAGCCGTTAGTACAGCTCCTAGGAACCGCGGATCTCGATCTCATGCCACCACGAATCCAGCGCTTCCGCATCCGCCTTCTCCAGTACCAGTTTGATGTCAAGTACGTTCCTGGGAAACAGCTGGCCACCGCAGATGCACTCTCAAGGGACCCAGTCGTCCAGCTGCCAGCGACTCCAGCTGTTGACAAGGTGGAGCTGTACGTTCAAGAAGCACTCCGTGCTATCCCTCCTACATTTGCAGTCCTCCTCGACGACTTCCGAGCTCACCAGGCTGCAGATGGGGAGTGCGCGCAGCTCAAGTTGTACTGTGAGCAAGGGTGGCCTAGGAAAGAGAATCTGCCTCTCAGCATGGCTCAGTTCTGGGCTCATCGGGCCGAGTTCAGTATTGGTGACGGCCTTCTCCTCTGCGGTGGACGCCTGCTGGTGCCCGCTTCTCTGCGGAAGCACGTCCTCTCCCTCATCCATGACGGACACCTCGGAGTGAACCGTTGCCGCGCCATCGCCAGGGGAGCTGTCTGGTGGCCGACCATGGGGAGTCAGATCAAGACAATGGTGGAGAACTGTCCCAACTGTGCTACCACGCGGGTCCAGCGAGCAGAGCCACTGCTGCCTACCGTGACGCCTAGCCGTCCCTGGGAGCGAGTCGGGGTGGACATATTTCATCACGAAGAAGCCGACTACCTTCTCCTCGTAGATTACTACTCGAGGTACCCTGAAGTGCTGTCCCTTCGCTCGACGACGTCTACAGCGGTGATCTCCATCATCAAAAGTGTCTTCGCAAGGCATGGGATCCCAGAGACCCTCGTCAGCGATAATGGGCCTCAATTTTCGTCGGCAGAATTCCGCGTCTTCGCCCAGAGCTACGGATTCTCCCACGTCACCAGCAGTCCCAGGTACCCGCAGTCTAATGGGGAAGTCGAGCGTATGGTGCGGACGGTTAAGGAACTCTTCAAGAAGTCTCCGGACTGGCCTTTGGCCCTCTTGGCATACCGCAACGCACCTGGCGTGACCGGGTACAGCCCTGCTCAGCTGCTCATGGGGCGCAGCCTCAGGACTCGCCTTCCGGTCCCCATGGCCGCGTTGCTTCCAGAACCACCTAACGCTGCCGACTTCCACCGGCGTGACACTACCCAACGACGTCGCCAGCGTCAAGATTTTGACCGTCGACATGCTGCACAAGATTTGCGGCCCCTGGAGGAGGGAGAGAGAGTGTGGATTCGCGACACAGATTGTGCTGGCACTGTTCTTAGCCCAGCGCAGCGTCCACGCTCCTACGTGGTCCAGACGGATGCAGGTGCTCTCGTCCGCAACCGGAGACATCTGGTTCCGCAGCAGTCTCCGTCATCAGGTGGTCTAGACCTCGGCAGCTCCAGTCCACGGACACGAGGATCTGAAAGCCTGCCACAGACTCCAACTCGCCCAGAGCCTGTGTGCAGCAGTCCAACTCCCAGGGCACTTACTCCTCTACCAGTTGCATCGCCACCGGTTGCCCCGGCTACTCCCTCAAGACCGCCTGGGTCAGTTGTACGCACTCGGTCTGGACGTTGTGTTAGGCCGCCGGTGCGGCTGAACTTGTAGAACGTGCCATGAGACATTCGTCATTACGTTGTATACCTGAGAGCAAGGGGTTGCTTTCTGTTACTTTCCCAAAAGGGGGGATGTAGAGGGCGCGAGTGCTAAGCCGATTAGGAGGCGCCCTCTATAGGATGTAGCATATAAAGGCTGTGCTGTGAATAAACGGGGGCACTTCTGCTGGGGACTCGGAGCGTGTGTCTTTACTCCGCGGCCCTCGGGCTTCAGCCTGCCTCCTCGGCCGCCTCGGCTCGAACCCTCCCACCACAACGTACAGCTCCACCTTGCAGAGGCGGCTTGGCCTCTGCCCGCGGGCCGGCCGGAATTGTCGGCCGCGGTTTGAAAGATGGACGCCTATTCCCTGCTGCCTTCGTCGGTGGTTCCCCACCACCGCCGCTTTCGGGAGTACTTGTCTCGTCTCCACCTTCATCCCAAGGGCGCTTGCCGGCCAGGCCACCGGCTGCGCTCTCGCTCTGGTCCATGCTGTCCTGTCCGGCGGTAGCGTCCGGCTCCTTGCTGGGAGGTTCAGACGATTCTGGCCTCTCTGAGGCTGTTGCAATCTCTGGTTGTGGCTCCAACGGTTGGTCAGCGGGCTGTTGCCCCGTTGTCGCGTTCGGCCCACTTACTTTGGCCAGGTCTGTCGTCGCTAGCGCTCCGTTGCCCGAACTTGCTGCGTCTTCAGCGTCACGCTCGTCCATGAGTAGCTCGGACGAGTCATCACCACCCACGGGCCCGGTGACGCTGGCATAGGAGAGCGTGCAGTCGTGCTCCTCATGACCGAACCTCCGGCAGCCCCCGCAACGTGGCACACGGCAGTCACGACGAATGTGCCTCTTTCCTCGGCAGCGTAGACAAATGGGCGCTCTTCCCGGCACTACAACAAGGGCTTGCTCGCCGCTTACGTTCACTTGATGAGGCAGGTCATCAATTTTAAGGCCCACCTTCAACCTGAGGGTCACCAGACGGGTCGTCGAGCCTTTGTCGGTCACGCCGTGTACCCGCCAACGCTCTCTGCTGATTTCAGTCACTTGCCCGTACGCTGCAAACGCACGTCGCAAATCTTCGTCAAGTACATTGTGAAGCAGCCAATGTACCTTCATCCGCACATCTTGGTTTGCCGGGTCGATGACGAGGCAGCGGCAGTTTTTTACCTTGATGTCTCCGAGGGCCAGGATCCTTTTCACTGCATCCATATTCTTGAACGTCACCGCCCACACATGGCTCATACGATACGCTCCCAAGGCAACAACCTCGGGGAGCAGCGTCAGGCGGGCCAGGGTGTCGCGAAAGTCTTCCACTCGATATGGCCGGGAACGGACGTCGGCATGTAAAAAAACAGTATTCAAAACAACTCGTCCTGTTGGCAGGTTTGGCAGTACAACTTCATAATCGTTATCAACGTCAAAAGACCTGTTACCGCGGCCGAAACGTGCCGCTGTAGCCACCCCTGAAGGGCCTGCCATCCTGCGTCCGCTCACCTCGGCTGCCGGAAGCAGAATCCGACCGCTCGGCCACGCTACCACTGTTATCCTGCCGAGTGACGGTCGCGTGCGCTTTTTGCCTAAGAAAGCACGTAAAAAAAGCAACACAATATGTCAGCGGTGGGATTCGAACCCACGCCTCCGAGGAGACTGGTGCCTAAAACCAGCGCCTTAGACCGCTCGGCCACGCTACCACTGTTCTCCTGCCGAGTGACGGTCGCGTGCGCTTTTTGCCGAAGAACGCACGTAAAAAAAGAAACACAATATGGCAGCGGTGGGATTCGAACCCACGCCTCCGAGGAGGACTGGTGCCTAAAACCAGCGCCTTAGACCACTCGGCCACGCTACCACTGTTCTCCTGCCGAGTGACGGTCGCGTGCGCTTTTTGCCTAAGAACGCACGTAAAAAAAGTAACACAATATGGCAGCGATGGGATTCGAACCCACGCCTCCGAGGAGACTGGTGCCTAAAACCAGCGCCTTAGACCGCTCGGCCACGCTACCACTGTTATCCTGCCGAGTGACGGTCGCGTGCGCTTTTTGCCGAAGAACGCACGTAAAAAAAGCAACACAATATGGCAGCGGTGGGATTCGAACCCACGCCTCCGAGGAGACTGGTGCCTAAAACCAGCGCCTTAGACCACTCGGCCACGCTACCACTGTTCTCCTGCCGAGTGACGGTCGCGTGCGCTTTTTGCCGAAGAACGCACGTAAAAAAAGCAACACAATATGGCAGCGGTGGGATTCGAACCCACGCCTCCGAGGAGACTGGTGCCTAAAACCAGCGCCTTAGACCGCTCGGCCACGCTACCACTGTTATCCTGCCGAGTGACGGTCGCGTGCGCTTTTTGCCTAAGAACGCACGTAAAAAAAGTAACACAATATGGCAGCGATGGGATTCGAACCCACGCCTCCGAGGAGACTGGTGCCTAAAACCAGCGCCTTAGACCGCTCGGCCACGCTACCACTGTTCTCCTGCCGAGTGACGGTCGCGTGCGCTTTTTGCCGAAGAACGCACGTAAAATAAGCAACACAATATGGCAGCGGTGGGATTCGAACCCACGCCTCCGAGGAGACTGGTGCCTAAAACCAGCGCCTTAGACCGCTCGGCCACGCTACCTTTTTTTTTTCTTTATTGCCTTGCAATTGAAGTGCCATGCTGAATACATTGTTAAAAAAGAGAGTCAGCTTAGCTTATGCTGACTCGGTTGCATTAAAATCGTTTCAATTTCACCAACTCATCGAACAGTGGCAACCAGTCCGGTGGTTCTTTGTGCGCTTTGTAGACTTTACGCATGTAGGCGACACTTTCGATAAAGTTTTCTCGAACAGAATGGACATCCACATCAGCATGGCGTACATACATTCTTGTGCATCATATACTATGGAGGCTTATTAGCATAATAAGGTCATATGGAACATTATTAGTTTCTGTATCTAAGTACCTGATACCACGTGGAGTTATTGGTAATTCTTTCTTTAAGGTTCGTTGTAAAATGTCCCAATGAAAAAATGGGTCCCAACAATCAATGAAGACATGGTCGACAGTCTCTGGTTTCTTGCACAGTAAGCAATTAGTAGTCCAAGGCACAAATAAACCCTTGTCTGCCAGCCAAGTCTTCACGGGCAGGGTATTTGTGTGGAGTTTAAAGAAGAATGATTTACTGATGGTTTCACAGGCATTCTTTTGACTCTTTTTAGAACATCATCTCCTGAGCCTCCAGAGTATGCTATCCTGTACAATGGAACTGGCATTAATAAGTCTAACATATCGTGATATAATTTTCTTTCTTTTAACTGAACTTAAGTATTCTAGCGAGAAACGAACACTCAGCATACGGAAGGATGACACTACTTCCCGAAGGAAGCCTTTCACTGGACGGGATTCAGCATACGAACACGAAACAAGAAAGTCAGGTAAAAGATTCACTTAATCGCACTTGTATCATGGTGCGCAAAAAAGGATCACTCTGGTTTCGCAAGAACATAAACCGCGATACGAATCTGTCGTACAAATAGATGTGACAGTCCGAGACCACCACTGCGAACCGATCTAAACAGATTAGTGCGGCTGCAGCGTTCCCAAGTTGAGTTCCAAATGAACACGGCAAACACTCTATGCAGCTTCTGTACATTCGCTCTCGACATGAATAGCGCTTGTAATATGTACCAAATTTTAGCAACCAGGAAAATGTTACACACGGTGGAGCGCGCGAACATTGATAGGTTACGTCCTTGCCACGCAAGCGCTTTTTCCTTCACCATCTGTGTTTCTTGTTCCCAGAACGTAGTACTGTCGTTATAATGTTCGAGTGGCACCCCTAGATATTTTGCAGGCATGGTCACCCACTGGATGTTTGCGAAAGTGCATGGTGGGCTTTTCCACGCGCCATGCCAAAACCCGATGCACTTGTCCCAGTTAATAGCACTTCCTGTTTTTTCGCAGTAAGACTTCGCTACAGTTACCACTTCGCTGATACTGTCATAGTCATCACAAAACACTGCTAGATCGTCTGCGTAAGATAGTACTTTCAGCTCGCTTTGCTGTAATTTGAAACCTCGTATTTTCTCGTTTTCTCTAACGGCTAGGCAAAAGGGTTCCAGGTATATCGCGAATAGCAATGATGAGATTGGACACCCTTGTTTCAGAGACGAACAGACATTGACACTTCTTGTGAGAGACTTGTTGATAATCAACCGTGTGCTGCATTCTTTGTAGACCATTTTTAAGCCATCTATAATTATGGATCCTAGGTTCGTGTATTCTAAAATCTCGAAGAGAATATCGTGAGACACACGGTCGAATGCCTTCTGCAGGTCTAGCTGCAACATTGCAACTCGACCCTCGAAAGCATCGACGCATTCTAGAACGCTCCTAGCGATGTGTACGTTGGTGGTTATTGTGCGCCCTTTAATCCCACACGTTTGGTGGGCTCCAACTAAATGCTTAATTACGCTCTGTAACCTTCTTGCTAATATTTTCATAAATATTTTATAGTCAGTGTTTGCGAGGCTAATGGGACGGTACGATGCAACGTACAAGCGCTTTACTGGATCATCAGATTTAGGGATCAGGACCATCTGAGTTGTTCGGAAAGACGGGGGTATACGGTTGTTTTCATATGACAGTGCTAAAAATTGCTTCATAATCGGAGATATTTCTGCCTTAAATGCTTTGTAGAAGGCAGCGCTTAAGCCATCCGGCCCAGGCGCCTTTCCTGAGCCTAGTTCTTCTATAGCTGCTTCAACTTCACTCACACTTACAGGGGCTTCGAGGTCTTTTTTAATGCTTTCTTCCAACTGTGGCATTAAGTGCAAGAACTGGCCTATGAAACCACCCAGATCAGTTTTTCTTTTGCTAAACAGGTCATCATAATGTTCAACAAATGCTTGTTCAATGATCGTGATGTCACTCGTGACTTCATCTTTGTAGCATATCTGATTGATATCACTGCGGCGAGCGTAAGCTTTCTCGTCGCTAAGCGCGCGTTTATTCGGTGTTTCCCCTTGCCACAGTTTTTCTGCACGGGATCTTATCATGGCTCCGCGATACTTTTCTGTGTCGATTGTTTCTAACTGGCTTTTTACTTGCTTTATTTCCTTCATGACATGGCCAGGTTCTGTGCTTTCTAATTTAAGTAGGAAGTCGAGTTTGCTCCTTAGGGCCTTTTCCTTCTGTTTTTCTTCTTGTTTCAGCTTAGTAGCTCTTTCTATAGCACCTAGCTTGACTTCATTTTTAAAATCTTCCCACATGCCTACTACATGTTTCTGATCGGCTGCAATCAATCGTCCAAGTTTTCCCTTAACATCATTTACGAAACTGTCATCATTAAGTAATTTATCGTTAAATTTCCACAAGTCCCACGAGAAATTTGTTTTTCGTTCTTTTGTTCCTATTGTGAAGGCAACCAAACTGTGGTCGCTAAAAGAGACTTGCTTGTTCACGTACGCTTTACATAACGGTACTAGTTCCAGTTACATACGCTCTATCCAGCCTAGCGTGACTTAGTCCTTGAAAATGTGTAAACCGCGGAACACTGTAATCGTACAACACATAGCCGACGTCTTCCAGGTTGTATTCGCTGACAAGATTGCTCAATAGCAATGTACTATGGTCATTCACAGGCAAATTTTTCACACGGTCGTCTGGAAAACACAAACATTTGAAATCACCTAGTAAAACCAGAAGCCTATCGGTTTTTAAATAAGCCTCAACTTGCTCAAAAAAGGACTCCCTCTCGTGCTGTCTATTTGGTGCGTAAATACAAACAACTCGCCAGGAAATTTCACTGAGGATAAAATCGACAACCATCAGGCGTCCTGTTTCACACACAGGCATTGCTTCCACAGATGCGTTTAAGCTGTTGCGCAAAAAATAGCACAACCCCCCGATGTGCCGGCCGCATGACAAACGCATACACTGTAACGCGGAACGAAAGGTTGCACCATGCGATCCGTTTGCTCTTGACTCGATATCTTGGTCTCCTGTACTGCAATTATATCGAGATCATTTTCCAGAAACATACGACTCAGTTGGTATTGCCGTCGCCTTGCGCTTAGTCCTCGGACGTTAAGCGTGGCAACACGGATCGCTGTGTTAAGTTTAGCTGCCATTATGATCAAGAACAAACGGGTCGCATAGCGCTTACCTTGATCGACCCATTCACTATGTAGCACGTGGCTCCGCCGGTCAAGCTGGCGGTATCACACGTAGAAGCCGTGGGAAGGTTGCAAGACCCAATCGAAGCCGCTACGGGGGCGGCCCCGTCTCGGGTCTCCGCTCAACTTGGACGTTGGGCCTCGGCGTGAATGACGTACGTCGCAGCTGAGCCGCCTTTGTCGGTGGCTCGCTGCATGTCGTCGCTCCAGAGGTCCCAGATGCGCCGAGCGTTTCCTCGTGAGCCCGCTTCGCAGGCGTGTTAGTGGCTGCTGCCATGTCGACGTCGGTCGTGGCAGGCGTAGTAGACGTCTCGGGACATGTAGTGGCAGGCGACGGCTTCGGGGCGTCCCTCTGTTTTGTCGCGACGCTCTCGTTTTCAGTCACGGCGTTTTCATTCTTTTCCGGAGAAACATCCTCGACATCAGGTTTCTTGTCTAGACCCAAGTTTTTCAAGTGAAGAGGCGGCTTTTCCGTGACTGCATTGCCAGCCTTGTCGCTTGTAGCAGGTGAAATGCCTTCAACTTCAACCTCATCCATGAGGTGTTCAGCCACTTCGTCGGCTCTCCTCGTTGGTCCTGCAACGACAGCGTACGTCTTGACGCACTGAGAACGATCATGGCCGAAGCGTCGGCAGACCTCGCAGCGTGGAACACGACAGTCCCGGCGAATATGACCGGTTGTATGGCACCGCAGGCAAAGGGGGGCGCGGCCGGGAATGACGGCAAGGACGAGCTCCCCTGCTATACGTAGCTGGTGCGGAATATCGTCGAGTGTAATTCCCGCTTTCAGCTGCAGCGTCACCGACCTCGTCGTTGAGCCCTTGTCCAATATACCTTGAACACGCCACCGTTCTTTCGCCGCGTCTGTCACCTTTCATATGGGGCAAGAGCTTGTCGTATGTCTTCGTCTGACACACTTGGCAGCAACCAGTGTAGCTTCATGCGGACACCTTGGTTGTTGGGGTCAACGACAATGCAGCGTCGTTCTTTGACGATGATGGTCCCGGCATCAAGCAGTTTCTTAGTAGCTTCCGCCGTCTTCATCATGACCGCCCAGACGTGGTTCATCTGGTACGCCCCCAAAGCAACTACTTCGGGGAGCAGTTCCAGACGGGCCAGAGCGTCACGGAAATCCTCAACTTTGTACGGTCTTCCACGGACGTCCGCGTGTAGAAAAACAGTATTAAGGACGATTCGTCCGGTAGGCAAGTGCGGCAAAATTACCTGATAGTCGTCGTCGTCAAAAACAGCATTCCTGTTACCGCGGCCGTTCAAGGCCGCCAACACCGCTCCCTCGGAGCACATGATAACACGTCCGTTCACTACGGTGCCCGGAAGTGGAATCCGAGCCGGCCTTGCGCATGTACTGCTCTCGATAGCTTATAAGGTAATGCTACACTCACGAGCAGATGATTCTAAAAGTAACAATTATTCCGTTTTCTCGTAAGTGGGCCCTAGTTACAGCCTCCAGAACGACCAACGTTGCTTAAGGAAAGGAAGGTACGACCCGTTAGCGCTGTTCTCTGATGGAATAGCTACCTGGTAAGAGAAAACAAAAAAGGGGCTCGTCCGGGATTTGAACCCGGGACCTCTCGCACCCGAAGCGAGAATCATGCCCCTAGACCAACGAGCCGGCCTTGCGCATGTACTGCTCTCGATAGCTTATAAGGTAATGCTACACTCACGAGCAGATGATTCTAAAAGTAACAATTATTCCGTTTTCTCGTAAGTGGGCCCTAGTTACAGCCTCCAGAACGACCAACGTTGCTTAAGGAAAGGAAGGTACGACCCGTTAGCGCTGTTCTCTGATGGAATAGCTACCTGGTAAGGGAAAACAAAAAAGGGGCTCGTCCGGGATTTGAACCCGGGACCTCTCGCACCCGAAGCGAGAATCATGCCCCTAGACCAACGAGCCGGCCTTGCGCATGTACTGCTCTCGATAGCTTATAAGGTAATGCTACACTCACGAGCAGATGATTCTAAAAGTAACAATTATTCCGTTTTCTCGTAAGTGGGCCCTAGTTACAGCCTCCAGAACGACCAACGTTGCTTAAGGAAAGGAAGGTACGACCCGTTAGCGCTGTTCTCTGATGGAATAGCTACCTGGTAAGAGAAAACAAAAAAGGGGCTCGTCCGGGATTTGAACCCGGGACCTCTCGCACCCGAAGCGAGAATCATACCCCTAGACCAACGAGCTTTTTTTTTTCTTCTTTATTGCCTGCTTTGACACTAGCGAAACAATACAAATGCATATATACAGTGCACCGACATCACGTCAGGCGGGATGGTCATATTAAAATTTCTTGAGGCACACCAGCTCATCAAGAATGCCAACCCAGTCTGTGGGTTCACTCTGTGCACGATACACTTCTCGTATAAAAGAAACACTTTCAATGAAGTTTTCTCGCGTAGAGCGTGCATTGGCGTCAGCATGACGAACAGCCATTCTCGTCTTCCACAAACTGTGGAGGCCCAGGAGCATGAACATATCAAAAGGTATTCCTTGATCACTTTCAACTGGCAGGAATCGAATTCCATACGGGGTTATGGGGAGTTCTTTTTTGAGAGTGCGCTGCAAGACATCCCAATGAAATACTGCGCCCGGACAATCAATGAAGGGATGTTCAATTGTTTCGGGCTTTGTACACAGCAAGCAGTTCGTTGTCCACGGTACGAATATTCCTTTCTGTTCAAGCCATACTTTAACGGGGAGGGTGTTTGTGTGTAGCTGGAAAAAAATGTTTTCCAACAGGTCTTACAGGCATCCTTTTGACTCGTTTCAGCACATCTTTTCCTGGGCCTCCACAGTGAACAATCCTATACAGTGGGGTAGGTAGCATGCTGTCAACCAAATCGACGTACGGTTTTTTCTTTCTCACTGAGCACAAATACTCCAGCGAAAACCGTGCACAGAGTATTCGAAAAGACGCAACTACTTCACGATAATAACCAGTCGCTCTTCTACTGATAAGACTGGATGTAGTTAAAACAAATTCCGGCAGTTCTGTTGCCATTCTCGCCTGAATGGCAGTGCGGAGAAAAGCATTTCGTTCATCGCGCCGGAAAAAGAACCGCGATACAATCTGTCTGATGAACAAGTGTGAGAGCCCAAGGCCTCCACTGCGAACACTGCGAAAAAGGTTTGTACGGCTGGTTCGCTCCCAAGTGGAATTCCATATAAAGGTAGCAAACACCCGGTGCACTTTTTGAACACTGACGCGAGACATGAACATTACTTGCAGTATATACCAGACTTTGGCAACCAAAAAAACATTGCAAGCTGAGGCACGCGAAACACTGATAATCCCCGGCCTTGCCATCCCTTTATCTTTTCTTTCATCAATTCTGTTTGTCCGCTCCATAACTGCGTGGAGTCTTGATAGTGCTCAAGGGACACACCTAGATAAGGTGCAGGCACCGTAGTCCATTGCATTCCGGCGAAATCAGGGCATCGCGTCCCAATTTCCATGCCATATGCCAACACTTTTTTCGAAGTTTATCTGGGCGCCCGTGTACTTTCAGAAAGATCTTGCCAGGCGGACAGCCTCGATCACGCTTTCCTTGTCTTCACAAAAGACGGCGACGTCATCTGCATAGGCTAGCATTTTAACTTCAGCGGCGTGCAGCCTAAAACCACGTATGTTTACATCATGGATGACTGCCAAACAAAAAGGTTCGAGGTATACGGCAAAAAGCAATGGAGACAAAGGACAGCCTTGTAGTACAGACGAGCGGACTGGCACCTTCGAACTAAGGCATTTATTAATTACAATCTGCGTTGAACACTCTTCATAAGCCATTTCAACGCCCTCTAAATGATGTTCCCAACATTACAGTACTGCAATATAGAGAAAAGCACCTCATGTGACACCCGGTCGAAGGCCTTCGCAAGGTCGAGCTGCAACATCGCCACCCGACCCCCAATGTCATCACAACATTCTAACACATTCCTTGCAATGTGGGTGTTGGTGAAAATTGTAGGGCCTTTAATGCCACACGTCTGGTGTGGCCCTACAAGCTCCTTAATCACGCTTTGGAATCGTCCAGCCAGTACTTTCATAAATATTTTGTAGTCTGTGTTGGTTAGACTTATCGGTCTGTATGAGCCTACTAAAAGAAGCTTTTCCCGGTCATCGGTTTTTGGAATCAAAACTACGTGTGACATGCGGAATGAGGGTGGCACTTTTTTAACTTCGTACGCTTCTGAGAGTAGTCTGTGCAAAATACAGGAAAACTCGTGACTGAATGATTTGTAAAACTTGGCGCCTAGGCCGTCTGGCCCTGGCGACTTTCCTGACGGCAACCTCTATCGCCCTTTCAATTCGGTAAACTTATTGGCATTTCAAGGCTTTTCTCTAACGCCGTCTTCAACTTGGCATTTCGCTCATGAATTCGCTGTCGAAGCCTAGGTCTAGAGGCGTGTCCCATTGCCGAACAATTCCCGATAATGCTCAACGACGGCTCTCTCGATTAAACAGCTTTGACGTCACCTCGTTTTGAAAACGTATCTGTTTAATCTCATTTTCTCGACGCATGCCGCTTTTCGTCGCTCATTGCCCGTTGTTTGGCATCTCACCCATCCATAACCGTGCGCTCCGAGCACGTATAACTGAGCTTTATATCGCTCTGCGTCAATAACTTCCAGCTCATGTCTTACTTTCTTTACATTTTCCGCACTACCTGATCATGAACCGTATTTTGTACGCTCAAAGAAATTCTACTTGTCTTTGCAGCTCTTTGTTTCTGCAGTCTTCATGCTGGCGGCTGCTTCCTCTTTCGATCGCAATGCACTTAACTTGGGCCTTAATTCTTCCCATGCAGCCATAAATTTGTCATGCTGTTTGTCATCAACTCTAATATCTTTTCCTTTACTCTGCGCACAAATGGCTCATCATCAAGCAACTTTTCGTTGAATTTCCACATGTTCCAGTTGAATCGTGGTCTTTTAACTTTTTCCCCCATCGCGAAGCTCACTAAGCTATGATCCGTAAACGATAGCGGTGTGACATTATAACTGTTACAAAACGGGATCAAATCTAGTGAAACATACACTCTGTCCAGCCTTTATCGGCTGTTTCCTTGAATGTGCGTGTACTGCGGAATCGTACCGTCCGTGAAAATTTGACACACATCTTCTAACTTGTGGTCTTCAATTAGTGAGCTCAAAAACAGAGCATTTTTGTCACGAACATGTTCCCCTCTGATTCGATCTTCCGCAGAACACACAATTAAAATCACCAAGAAATATGATGTAGCGGTCACACTTTAGATACTGCTCTATATACTCAATATACTACAATCGGTCGTTCACAATGTTCGGCGCATAAACGCATATGAGCCGCCACGACGCTCCAGAAAAAGAAAAATCGAAAATGAGCATGCGGCTAGTTTGACATACAGTTACACTTTCTTCAATAATGCCAGCACTCTTCCGTATAGGCAACGCGCACCCCCTGATGTACCATAGCATGGCATACGCACACATTGTAATGCGCCGTGAAAGGCGTCACAATGCGATCGGTCTGCTCTTGAGTTTCGACCTTAGTTTCTTGTAAAGCGACAACATCGAGTTCCTCTCCATACACAAGCGACTGAGTTGATACTGTCTCCTTCGCGCCGAGGCCACGAACATTAAAGTGGCCACTCTCAATGCTGTCTCTAATTTCACCGCCATTAGTCTGTATAAGCAAGCCGATCGCAAGGTGGCTGGAAAACAAATCCATCACAACCACTTTGTAAAAAACAATGTCCAAAAAACACATGCTCAAACGAAAAAGCCGCTCTAA